>NW_028238801.1:10000-34649 GCF_021556685.1 Rattus norvegicus
CGACGACGCGCCGGACGCGGCCGACCGCCGGTTCCCCCAAACAAGAAGTCCGCCCCCGAGAGCGAGGCCAACCCCGCGGTTCACGGACCCTCGAGAGCCCCGCGGAGGGGGAAGGGGGGGTAGGACGGCTCCCGCGATCTCCACCGGCCGTGGGAACGCTGCCGTGGAAGGGGGGGACGAGGCGGCAACCGCAGACGCCCGAGAGCACGCGGCACGCACCACACGCGACACGACCTCGCCGCGAGAGTGGCCGGGACGTGGACGCGCGTGGGAGGGACGCACACGCGACGGAGGGCACGGGGGAAACGGAGGCGGGTGGGACCGGGAGCCCAGCGCCGCCCTTCCAAACCCACCCGTCCCGCGACGACCCCTCGCGGTGAGAGGGGGTACCGCGCACGCGGGCGTGTGCACGGCCCTTCCCCGCCACCTGCCACCAGAAACCCAACCTCCCCCACAAGCTCCGCACAGCGGCAGGTCGACAGAGCCCCGTCCCGCGTGATCCCTCCTCGTACTCGGAGCGGGGAGGCGCGGGTCGCGGTAGGCGAGAGAGCAAACGCTGCGCGCAGAAGGCTGAGGTCAGGGCGGGCAGCCGAGGGGACCATCCGGGAGAAGCCCCTCGGAGATCGTAAAGCCCTTTCCGAAGATAGCTAGAGAAGGCAAATTCCTCACTGAGGGCGGGACGAACCCAACACCGACGAGCAGCCAAGGGCTCCGTGCACGCAACGGGAAACGAGCAACAGGCGCGGGACAGAACGGGAAGGACCACGCGCCAGCTGGTGGGGGGTCTGCGGTATCGGCAAAGGTCTCTTTCTCCGGGGTCTTCTTGAGCATTCGCGGACCGGGGGGACCTGCGACAGGTCCCCGCCGAGGGCCAGGCCTCTTCAAGGCGCACACAAAGGAGGAGCCTTGACTTGAGGGAGTCCGGTCTTTAAAAAGGGCCAGCCGCGATCGCTCAGCACCACCCTAACCGCGCAGGGCCCGCGGGTGAAGGCACCAAAAACATAGGCACGGGGTGGGCGCTCACCCAACGGAAGGAGCCTTTTAACCGCACACTCAACTCCTCGACCCCCCCCCTTTTCTGTCACCGTGCAGAAAGCCGGCAACTAGGACAAGGGAAAGCGTAAAGGCACAAGCACCATGGAGCACAGGAGGCACGCCGGGGAGCGGGAAGCGCCACCGCCAACTCAGAAGCGGGCACCTTGGTGGTCAAAGCCCGGAACGCTCCAGGAGCACCGCAAGGCTCACACAAAGCAGGGCGCGTGCACACACCATTCGGGAAGGGTATGCACCGCAGCGGGTCTACCACCTTCCCCCGGCACGGGGGAAGAGGGCCGCGAAGCAGTGAACGGCGTGGGGGCAAGCGCCCCCGACACGTCCACAGGGACACCGCGAACCACAGCAACAAGTGTGCGCGGGTCAGCGCTCGTGCCGGACAGCCGCACCCCTGACTTCCACACACCACCCTGCAAAGGAATGGGGAGGAGAGACGAGGGGCCCGCTGGCAGAACGAGAAGAGCGGTCGCCATTCGCGCTGAATGACCATTCGCCATGAATGTCCGTCCCTCGCCTGGCGCGGCTTAGGCCCCGGCCCGAAGAGAACGCGGCAGCACCACATCGATCCAACGGGAGCGAGACACGCCATGCATCGGGAACAACGGGCGTGAGAGCTTTCTAACACGCACTGGACGGGAATACGAGCGAGAAGAGCGAGAGAGAGCACGGGAAGAAGTCGCTAACACTGCCACACACACACAAAAAAAAAAAAATTTACCCTTCTCGAGGGCGAGAAAAAAAAGGAAGCGTTGCACTCGGGAGGCACGTGGCGTGGAAGAACGGGACTCAACGGGCAGCGGAGGTTCGGGAACTCCTTCAAAAAAAATAAAAATAAAAAAAAAATAAAAATAAAAAAATAAAATCCCCTTCGAAGGAGAAAAGGTGCAACTCGGGAGGCACACAGCAGGAAAGAAAGGGACACACCACCAAGCAGCGGAGGTTCGGGAACTCCTTCCAAAAAACAAAAAAAAAAAAACAAAAAAAAAAACAAATAAAAAAACCGGTCGGCCGCAGAGGAGCACGCCAGGGGGTCACTAGCACCAAACGGGAAAACCCTTCCAGTCGCACTCGGCACCAACGACTCCTACCGGTAACGGACGACAACCACCACGGGGAAATCGGGAACGCCTGACACGCGGGACGGTTGTCATAAAGCTGCCCCAGAGAGCACAGGCAAGCAAGCACGGGAAAGCAGGAAGCGCGTACTCATGGGGGGGACGCTAAGCTTCAAGCATCGAAGAGGCCCATGCGCAGAAGAAAAGAGCTAGGGCTGGACAAGCAAACAGCCTTGGTGCAAGCCTCTTCCAACGTCCTTTAATGACAAAAAGAGTCAAAAGGACAGCGTGTCAGCATATATCTCCAGGTACAATAAGGACAGATAGCAAAGATGAAAAGTGTAAAAGACACAGGGATAAACATGACAGGCCACACGGAACGTCTGGAAGTCATGTTCGGTGACGTGTCCCCAAGAGGTCCCCATGTAGAAAGAGAACCGGACCGCAAAGGAACAACTGGTCGACCTTAGAACCCTGAGTGCTCACAGACCGAGGAGGCCATGGTAGATAGCCTGGAACACAGCTTCCCCTCGGCCTCAGAAGTCCATGCTCCCGCTGGCAGGGACCGGGGAGGATCCTGGAAAAAATAAAGTCTCGGAGGCGCCCCCTAGCCGGGACACCTCGGCTCGGAGGCCGGGGACACAGCACCCTCTCGGCCTCAGAGGTCCAGGCTCCCGCTATCAGGGACCGAAGGGACTCCTGGAAAAGAAAAAAAAAAAAATCCGTGGCGCCACCTAGCCGGGCCACCTCGGCTCGGAGGCCGGGGACACAGCACCCTCTCGGCCTCAGAGGTCCAGGCTCCCGCTATCAGGGACCGAAGGGACTCCTGGAAAAGAAAAAAAAAAAAAAAAACTCCGTGGCGCCCCCTAGCCGGGCCACCTCGGCTCGGAGGCCGGGGACACAGCACCCTCTCGGCCTCAGAGGTCCAGGCTCCCGCTATCAGGGACCGAAGGGACTCCTGGAAAAGAAAAAAAAAAAAAAAAACTCCGTGGCGCCCCCTAGCCGGGCCACCTCGGCTCGGAGGCCGGGGACACAGCACCCTCTCGGCCTCAGAGGTCCAGGCTCCCGCTATCAGGGACCGAAGGGACTCCTGGAAAAGAAAAAAAAAAAATCCGTGGCGCCACCTAGCCGGGCCACCTCGGCTCGGAGGCCGGGGACACAGCACCCTCTCGGCCTCAGAGGTCCAGGCTCCCGCTATCAGGGACCGAAGGGACTCCTGGAAAAGAAAAAAAAAAAAAAAAAAACTCCGTGGCGCCCCCTAGCCGGGCCACCTCGGCTCGGAGGCCGGGGACACAGCACCCTCTCGGCCTCAGAGGTCCAGGCTCCCGCTATCAGGGACCGAAGGGACTCCTGGAAAAGAAAAAAAAAAAAAAAAACTCCGTGGCGCCCCCTAGCCGGGCCACCTCGGCTCGGAGGCCGGGGACACAGCACCCTCTCGGCCTCAGAGGTCCAGGCTCCCGCTATCAGGGACCGAAGGGACTCCTGGAAAAGAAAAAAAAAAAAAAAAAAACTCCGTGGCGCCCCCTAGCCGGGCCACCTCGGCTCGGAGGCCGGGGACACAGCACCCTCTCGGCCTCAGAGGTCCAGGCTCCCGCTATCAGGGACCGAAGGGACTCCTGGAAAAGAAAAAAAAAAAAAAAAACTCCGTGGCGCCCCCTAGCCGGGCCACCTCGGCTCGGAGGCCGGGGACACAGCACCCTCTCGGCCTCAGAGGTCCAGGCTCCCGCTATCAGGGACCGAAGGGACTCCTGGAAAAGAAAAAAAAAAAAAAAACTCCGTGGCGCCCCCTAGCCGGGCCACCTCGGCTCGGAGGCCGGGGACACAGCACCCTCTCGGCCTCAGAGGTCCAGGCTCCCGCTATCAGGGACCGAAGGGACTCCTGGAAAAGAAAAAAAAAACTCCGTGGCGCCCCCTAGCCGGGCCACCTCGGCTCGGAGGCCGGGGACACAGCACCCTCTCGGCCTCAAAAGTGTCTATGGTCCCGCTGGCTGGGACCGAAGGGACTCCTGGAAAAGAAAAAAAAAAAAAAAAACTCCGTGGCGCCCCCTAGCCGGGCCACCTCGGCTCGGAGGCCGGGGACACAGCACCCTCTCGGCCTCAAAAGTGTCTATGGTCCCGCTGGCTGGGACCGGAGAGGAGGGAAGAAATAAAAAAAATAAAATAAAATAAAATAAAAAATTTAAAAAAAAAAATTGGAAAAAAAAAAAAAATCCGGGACGGGGCCCAAGCCTTCTGGTCGACCTCATCCAGCTGCCACCAACCCCTCCTTGTGTCCCAATAGGTCGTACAGCCACCCTCCTCCCCTGAAGTTCTCCAGGTACAACCTCCTAGCTAGAGATGGTCCCCAGACAGGACGGCGTCTCCGTCGCGCACCCGCCTGCTTGCCTGTCACCCTCTCACCCTGGCCGGCTCACCACAGGCACTTCCCCGTCCTTTGTCACCAACCGGGGGACAGGAGCGTTGCGGAAACTTGTCGCCACTAGGTGTCGCCCGACAGCGATCTCGATCAAGCAAACCAATACAGACTGTCACGCGCCGCCGCCGCCACACACACTCATTCCGTCTCTCCAGAGTGACCTCCCTAGCTCAGGGGGACACTCACCCACGCACAACGGGGCAGGTACCCACCACTTCTCCCGAATGGCACAAACGGTCCCGGTTGTCCCGCCGGAACACAGTGAACGCGGGATGGACTCGGGGCCAACCCCCTCAGGCACCCAGAAAAGGAAAGTAGGACGGAGCGGTGAAAACAGGCCACCTCTAAGTGAAAGGACATGCACTCTCGAATCGGTTAACAATTAGCAAGGAACAGGCACAGTTAGGAAAAGGGAGCGTCCAAACTCCGGCGTGAGGGGAGGGTGGCGGCGACCTCAGTTCCACACCATTTTTAAATGGCTCACTCATTTTTAAAACCCTCCACCGATCCCGATGGGGGGGAGGGGGGGGTTGTTGTTGTTCTCTGTTCCTCGCTGCCACCGCCAGCCGGCACTCACCAAACCACACACCTGCCACCCTCTTTGGAAGACTAAACACAGAGAGTAAATTAAAAGAATGGTGGAATGATGGTGGAATGGTTAAAATTCCCGTGATTTGTTTTCACTCTGATCAAAACATACTTATTTTGTGCATTTGCATTCCCTTGTTCACACGTGCCTCTGTGTGTGTGGTGGGGGGAGGGAGGGAGGGAGGGAGGGAGGGAGGGAGAAAGAGAGAGAGAGAGAGAGAGAGAGAGAGAGAGAGAGAGAGAGAGAGAGAGAGCCAATTTAAAAAATAAAAACATGGTTAAATACAGCCACTTTGGGAAGATTGCTAGAGAGAATGCAGTCCAGAGTATGGAGGCCAGAGCTCTGGACGCTCTAGACCACAGGTCTCCCATCTCCCATATACCAGGCACCCAGCACCACCATCCCTACTTTGTTTGTTTGTGCGTTTGTTTGCTTGCTTGTTACATTAGTTTCATCCCAAGTTAATAATTATATATTTTTTTTCTATGCACGTATTTAGTTGTGGCAGGGGAACTCCTTCTTTAGGACAGGCAGACTTAGCTAGTTAGTTAGCCAGTCAAAAGTACGTAAAAAATTTATATCAACATAAATATCATTCACTAAGAAATCCTATCTGAAGAAAAAGAAAGAAAGGAAGAAAGAAGGAAGGGAGGGAGGGAGGGAGGGAGAGGGAGAGAGAGAGAGAGAGAGAGAAAGAAAGAGGAAAACTGGCAGACTTAGTTTTAGTGTTTTTGTTATTGTTTATTCAAGATATTGTTTCAGGGCTGGAGAGACGGCTCAGCGGTGAAGAGCACTGACTGCTCTTCCAGAGATCCTTAGTTCAAATCCCAGCAACCACATGGTGGCTCACAACCATCTGTAATGGAATCCTCTCCTTGTGTGTTGAAGACAGTGACAGTGTGCTCATAAAATAAATAAACAATAAAAAATATGTTTGAAGATTAAAGAAAAAACTCTCTCTCTCTCTCTCTCTCTCTCTCTCTCTCTCACACACACACACACACAAATAAACTCTGTAATAAAAATCAATGTGACTTCATGATCAAACTTCTATAGTCAATAGGACTAGAGAGAACACATGTCTGTAAAATAAAAGCAGAACCTTTTCTGCTTTGTTTTGTTTTGCCTCAAGGTACGTTTCTTTTGGTATAGCCCAGGCAGTCATGGAACTTGCTCCGTAGACTTATCTAGCCTCAAGCTCACAGAGGTCCACTCTGCCTGCCTCGGCCACCCACACAGCTCTCTCTGCTGACTATATGTCTGCATGCCAGAAGAGGGCACCAGAACCTAGGAGGACACACCACATGGCTCCTGAGAATCCAGGTTTTGACTTTAAAAAAAAAAAAAAAAAAAAAAATTCTGACAGCATAGAGGGTAGATATCTGCCTGCCAGGCTCTTCTAGTGCTGTTTAAGGTGGGGTAATAGCCATGTGAAGGAGACAAGGGGAGAGGAAAAATCGATTGGATGAGTAGTGCTGCTGAGATTAAGGAACACACACACACACACACACACACACACACACAGAGAGAGAGAGAGAGAGAGAGAGAGACAGAGACAGAGACAGAGACAGAGACAGAGACAGACAGAGACAGACAGAGACAGTAAGACAAAGAGACAGAGAGAGAGAGATGACAGAGGGACACACCGAGGGAAAGACATCAGGACCAGCTGAATTTCTCAAGAAAAGAAAAGAAGAGAAAGGAAAAATGTTTTCTATATACACAAATCTGTATACATGATTTGTTATAGTGTCCCATTTGGGCACTTTGGATTCAACTGTGGATGGTTGGCAGCCAGCTTGGCTGACACCTGACCTCACCAAGATGGAAGCAGCCGGCCATTAGCCCTGATGTTCCAGGTCACTTCTGTTTCTCCCTTTCCCAGCCTCTAGGGAAACAGAACTTAATTAAACTCAGTTTGCACGTGCAGAAAGGTGAAGAGGCACCCAAAAGCAGCCAGAAGCCTCAGACCATCCACAGCCACATGTTCTCCTTCTGCCTATATTACTTCTAAATGATCGTATTTATTTATTTATTTATTTATTTATTTATTTATTTATTTATTTACTTACTTACTTACTTACTTACTTACTTACTTACTTACTTTTTTTTCTTTCTTTTTTTTCGGAGCTGGGGACAGAACCCAGGGCCTTGCACTTGCTAGGCAAGCGCTCTACCACTGAGCTAAATCCCCAACCCCCTTACTTACTTACTTACTTACTTACTTACTTACTTACTTACTTATTTTTGTCATACTTAAACAATCATTCGTCCTTGAATTCCTCCTGTATGCCAGGTAGACTTAGTCAGTCAGTCAGTCAGTCAGTCAGTCATTTAGCCAGGTCAAAATAGTTAAACATAAATATCAATAAAATCAATAAAAATCAAATGCAAACCCAATAGACAGTAAGTAAAATCGAATAAACCAAAAGATACATCATAAGCACAGAGTTTCAGCCGGACATTGAAAAGCAGCAGTTACCGAAGCAGTCTCCCTCCCACACCAACACACACACAGCTCGACCACCACCTTATCTGCACATTTTCAGCTCCTGCTTTCTAGAGTTACCAAGTTTATACACTACAGAGTTTAGCAAGGCAGGCCGGTTCACCGCACCCCCAGGGTCAGAGAACATGCTAGACCAGCTCTAGGGGATGGGCTGGGGGGCAGGGGAGGGTGGGAAGAGGGGAAACAGGCAGACTTAGGTATTCTAGTTTTGTTCATTCAAGATTCCACTTCTCTCTGTTGTAGCCCTGATAGACAGACAGGCAGGCAGGAATATTTGTTTGTCTGGCTTGGGGTTTGGGTTTGGTCCATTTGTTGGTGGATTTTGTTTTGTTTTGTTTCATTTTGTTTTTCGGGAAGTGTGGTGACTTAGTGCCTACACAAGCCAAGGCAGGAAAAATAAATAAGTAAAGATCTCTGAAACACAAATCTGGAGTGGGCTCTAGCATGGCCATGGACACACGCATGCACAGACGCACGCACGCACGCACGCATTGTAGACACGCACTCAAGGACACACTGGATTCTACAATGTTTGGTTTCTGAGTGTGTGTCATACAGAACCTAACAGAATATGTAATGAACTCTGGCAGTGACAGCAGAAACAACCTATGAGAAGGCGTCCTTGCAATATTAAAATGGCAGGCTAGCCAGGTGACAGTTATCTTAACCAATCTGATGTAGGCCTCATTCACACGGCATCTAGGCCTTAACAGTTAATTGTATCTGTTTCTTTATTTTCCTCTTAGGCCATCACATTGTTTTACCTAGACCTTTAACAGCCAGCAGCTACCAGCCTACAGCTACCAGTTTCTTTCTTTTCATAAAGAAACCCTGTCTGAAAAACTAGGGGAGGGAGACAAACAGATTAACAGATCTCTCTCTCTCTCTCTCTCTCTCTCTCTCGCTCTCTCGCTCTCTCGCTCTCTCGCTCTCTCGCTCTCTCGCTCTCTCGCTCTCTCGCTCTCTCGCTCTCTCGCTCTCTCGGCGCGTGTGTTTGTGTGTTCAACAGAGGAGGCATTCAGGTCTGAGAGACGGGGGAGGGAAAGAGGGAAGAGAGACAGAGAGTGACAGAGAAACAGTTGACAGAGAGGGAGAATTGTAGGTTAATTATTGTTCCGTCTCCTCAATCACGGTCTACTGGTCGCCATCGTGGCAACCATGCCCCGCAACCCTACCTTCGGTAAGATCAAGCATAATGGCGGCAACCATATAATTCCTGCTTAGTCGCACTGAACACTCCGGTCATCACTACCTGTGGAGAATTGTAAGGGGGCTCCTCTGGTCTAGAGAGTAGTACCCTTGAATGAAATGAGGATCACAGCAAGCATTATTTGTTTTGAGATATAAGATGTGGAAAGAACTATATGTGTGGATTTACAGACAGACAGACAGACAGACAGACAGACAGACAGACAGACAGAGAGAGACAGGACAGGACAGGACAGGACAGGACAGGACAGGACAGGACAGGAGAAAAAAACAAGAACACAAACAAAAACTCAAAATGGAAGTCCGGTTCCAAATAGTCTCTGTCTGCCCTGTCGCTCTAGTGTTGGTGGTCCAGGTTATAAAAGCTTATACATGGGTGGGTGCGGGAAGTGCTGCTGGGTGTTCAGTTCAGGTCCAAGATTATTGCGGGTAACTAGACAACAAAGAAAGCAGTTAGACTGACTCCTACAGTGTTCGGTTTCTGAGTGTGTTATCACACAGAAGAGCCTAACAGAATATGTAATGAATTCTGGCAGCAACAGCAGAAACAACCAATGAGAAAGTGTCCTTATAATATTAGCAACTGCAACAAAATGGCAGACTAGCCAGCTAACAGTTCCCTAGCCATTAACTCATCTGACATAGGCCTTCTTCACGTTGCATCTAGATAGGTCTTCCTATCTTCCTCTCCAGTGCTGAGACCAAAGTGAGATCAAAGTCATGCATCACCATGGGTGCCTTCCTTTTCATTTCTTTTCTTTCATCCTAGGAAGTGAGTGAGTGTGTGTGTGTGTGTGTGTGTGTGTGTGTGTGTGTGTGTGTGTGTAAAGAGAGAGAGAAGGAGGGGGGGAGAGAGAGAGAGAGCTTTAGAGAGAGAGAGCTTGAGAGAGAGAGAGAGCTTTAAAATCAGCACTCAAGCCTTTTCTCTTCCTATCCCTATCCCAATCCCCCCCCCCAAACCAGCAGCAAAGCCACCAGCACTCGAGAGACAGAGGAAGATGAAATCTCTGGTCTGAGAAACAAGAGGAGGTAGATAAACATACCCCCCCCTCTCTCCTTCATAATTTGTTAAAGTGTTCCCTTTGTGTTGTGTGGACTCTACTTTATTAAGCAAGTTTCACATCGTACTAGCTCCAAAGAGGAGTCAACAGTCTCTTGGCGTGCAGACAGTTGTTGCCTGCTTTAAATATTTTTTGGTGTGTTTGTTTGTTTGTTTGTTTGTTTGTTTGTTTGTTTGTTTCAAAACCGAGGGCCTGCCTGCGTTCAACAGATCCAAACCCAGTTCTCAGAGGGGAAAATGGAGTCAAGTCCGAAGTCACTGGCATTTAAGTCATCTGCCATTGACAGTCATAGGAGATGGGAATATCGTCCTTTCTCCAATGGAGACTCACCTGGGTATGCATCAACCACATCTAAGGGCAGGCCTGGGTTAGTACGGGGTGGTGGATGGGGAGGAAGGATCTGGAAAGAGCTTTGCGATGGGAAACTATGATCAGAATGTTGCACAGAAAACAAAATTTGTATTTAAAAAGAAAAAAAAAAGGCTATCCAAAAAATCTATCCAAAAATGAAAGGAAACAAAACAAAACAAAACAAAACAAAACAAAACAAAACCGACAGCAGAACTTTACTAACTGCAAATGCTCCATCTCCCTGTATCCAACCACTCCACTCCCAGATAGGTAGATGATAGTTTGCACTTCTGTCCCAGTCGGGTTAAGAAAAGGGGAACCACCTCTGTGGAGAGCCATCTCTCCAGCCCTTGACAAGCTTTATTTAACTAAACATTAAACATGAATCAGAAACGCCAAACCCTGTACATATATGGTCCAGATTCACCCTTACTTAGAAATCCCCGAGCTGGCAGGGCGAGGCTGGGAATTGAGAGTGAGCAAAAAGGGAGTCTGCCTCTTTCCCCCAGGGTGTGCTATCAACTCCATTACCATTTCCAAACAGCTGGGTGTGAGTCTAACTAAGGTTTCCTTCAGTCAGACATTTGCCAGGAGCCGGAGCCCTGACAGGACAGCGAGAGCGATGATCAGACATCATTTCACAGTGAAATCATCACTCGCTGATTTCAGGCAGAAAACTTTAGAAAACTCTAAACTCTAAAGAGGCACTGAAGCGTGCTAGGGCAGCAGCAGTACTTCCCCGACTGACCTTCAGGAACCTGCATATTCTCCAGCCCCGCCCCACCCCACCCCCTCTCAGCTAGCTCCTGTCCACCCCTCCCCCTCCCCCCACATACAGGGAGGAGGCCTTGTGTGTGTGTGGGGGGGGGGGGGGCGGCAGCGGGAAGATGCAACTCTCTCTTGAGAGAGAGTTCGGGTCTCCCAAACAAATACATAACTAGAAACTTCATTTATTTACTTTATTTCATCGAGCATACCGTGGAAGAGGGAAAAGGAACAGGGAAGCTAGGCCAACTGGTCGAGCTCCTCCTTTCGTTTTGTTTCAAAAAGGAAAGGAAAAGCCAAAGAACCCCCTCTTTTTGGTGAAAGGAACAGAATGGTGAAAGTTGAAACATCGGCTCGCCACTTAATACTTTGGCTTTTAATAAAAGGGACAGCAGATCGACTTCCGAGTTGATTAAGAGAGAGAGAAAGAGAGAGAGAGAGAGAGAGAGAGAGAGAGAGAGAGAGAGAGAGAGAGAGAGATAAAAACCACAAAAAAACGTTTTGTCGACCAGCCTCCTTTTAAACCTCTGTTACACAGGAAGACTGGTCAACCTCATTCCCCCCTCCCCCCACTCACACACACACCCCTCCCCCTCCACGGAGAGGTTTAATGAGAGAAGAAAGGTAGAAGAAGAGAGTAAAGGCCAGTCATGAGCACGTGGAGAGAATTTGGGAGGGGAATGGGGAGAGAAGGGACAAAGGGGAAGAGGGGAAGAGAGGAAGAGCAAAAGAGCAAAGAGAGGAGCAAAGAGAGCCAACCTCATATTTTATTTTATTTTTTTTAAAGATTTATTTATTTTATTTATGCGTAAGAGTACACTGTAGCTATTTTCAGACACACCAGAAGAGAGCATCAGATCCCATTACAGATGGTTGTCAGCCACCTTGTGGTTGCTGGTAATTGAACTCAGGACCTCTGGGAGAAATTTGTGTGTGTGTGTGTGTGTGTGTGTGTGTGTGTGTGTGTGTGTGTGTGTGCCCGTTAGTTTAAAAATCTGCTGTAGACCTCCCTTTTAATATCTGTTTAACAAATATTTTTACCATATTTAAATTTTATTTATTTTATTTTACTTAAAAATAATAATGAATAAAGAGTCAATGTGAATAAACAATAAAACAAAAATCAAGGTGATCGGGGTTGGGGATTTAGCTCAGTGGTAGAGCGCTTGCCTAGCAAGAGTAAGGCCCTGGGTTCGGTCCCCAGCTCCGAAAAAAAGAAAAAAGAAAAAAAAAAAATCAAGGTGATCAACAGATACCGACGACTGACATGGAAAAAAGTTAATAGATCGCCATAAAAACAGAGTAAGTGCGATGTAAACAATAAAACAGATGGGATGGAGAGATGGCTCAGCGGTTAAGAGCACTGACCGCTCTCCCAGAGGTCCTGAGTTCAAATCCCAGCAACCACATGGTGGCTCACAACCATCTGTAATGAGACCTGATGCCCTCTTCTGGTGTGTCTGAAGACAGCTACAGTGTACTCACATGCGTTAAATAAATAAATTTAAAAAAAAAAGAAAACAATAAAGCAGAAATTAAGACGAGGGACACAGAAGGACAAGGGAGATAAAACAATTAAATGTTAACAGACATAAAGTGGGAACGACGGGGTTGGGGATTTAGCTCTGTGGTAGAGTGCTTGCCTAGCAAATGCAAGGCCCTGGATTCAGTCCCCAGCTCTGAAAAAAGAAAAAAGAAAAAAGAAAAAAAAAGAAAAGCGGGAACGAGATGAAGGGCAAATATAGACGACTGAAACGAAATGATGGAATAAATTTATAAAATAATAATAAAATACGAGTAAATACGAATAAATGGCAAACTGGACTTTAATAAATGTTTAAATCAAGGTGAATGACAAATACAATTTAGACAAAAAGGTTTTGAAAAATGAAAAGAAATAGAAAGCATATATGAATCAATAACAAGACTGAAGTCACAATGGCCTTGAAGTGACACGGACGACAAACGTGAAAAACATAAATGAAATAATTTCGACAGCCACGGACATTCACATGGTGTGTTGGGAAACACCGCAGTCTTTATTTGGCGAGTAAAAACGCCTCGGGGAACTCTGTACATAGGAGGCTGGGAGCATGAATCACTCTATCTATCTATCTATCTATCTATCTATCTATCTATCTATCTATCTATCTATTTTTTATTTTTCTCTCCCTTACATCTTCCCACCATACCATACGTTTCTCCTTATACAAATCCATAGATTTATATATGTTCTTAATTTCATTTTTTTCCTCTGCCACACAGCCCACCACACAGAACCTCTAGATCTCGGGATCCCCTTCTGCCAGCACCAGTGGCAAGGGCACAGCTCCCCAGAGAATTAACTCGATCCGAACATAAGCGCGACAAGAAATTAAAAGTTAAATCGGAAGTGAAACTGAAAATGAAATTTTGGCCGAAAATAAAATAAAATGAAAGGTATAAGTTTTGTGACAATCAAATCATAAATCCCAATTGGGCAAAAAATAAAATTACAAAGTCAAAATTTTGTCCAGTCCACTGTGCTCCTGTGGAATCCCTCCCTGGAACTTGCTCGGTAGAGTAGTCTAGTCCCAAACTCACAGAGGTCTGCCCTGCCTTTCTCTGAAACCTACAGAGCCAGTCAAAACCTACAATCCTTTGTTGTTTGTTTGGCAGTTTGGCAGTTTGTTTGTTCCTGGACAAAAATGTGGGCTCTCTCTGATTCCTATATGTCTGCATGCCAGAAGAGGGCACCAGAACATAAGAGGACACACCACACAGCTCCTGAGAATCCAGAGGGTTTTTTTTTGTTTTGTTTGTTTTGTTTGTTTTTTCTTCCTCTTTTCTTTTTTTCCGGAGCTGGGGACCTTGCTCTTCCCAGGGCCTTGCGCTTGCTAGGCAAGCGCTCTACCACTGAGCTAAATCCCCAACCCCGAGAATCCAGGTTTTTGACCAAAACAAAAAACAACAACAGGGGCTGGAGAGATGGCTCAGCGGTTAAGAGCACTGACTGCTCTTCCAGACGTCCTGAGTTCAATTGCCAGCAACCACATGGTGGCTCACAACCATCTGTAATGAGATCTGATTGATCTCTTCTGGTGTGTCTGAAGATAACTGCAGCATACTCAGATAAATAAAAAACAAATCTAAAAAAATTAAAAACAACAACAAAAAACACAAAAACAAACAAACAAACAAAACCCCCAAAACTAACAACCTAGAGGGTAGATATCTGCCTGCCCAGGTCTTCTAGTGCTATTTAAGGCTTCCTGTAGATAATAAAGCTTGTGTATCTTTTATCCAGGAACAGAATCATCAAGGCAGGGTAGGAGAGAAGCCCTGTTTGGGATTAAACGTTTCTACAACGTAACAGGAGGAGGCGGAGGGAGAGGGGCTCCTCAGACATAAATCTAAAATAGTACAATGGATCATTTTGAAGGCGTGTGGGTGAGGGTGACTGGAGACAGAGTTTTTCTCTGAGTGAGTGTGGAACTCACTGTCCCTGAGCTCAGCCTGTGATGAGAGAGAGAGAGAGAGAGAGAGAGAGAGAGAGAGAGAGAGAGAGAGAGATCGAATTTTCTGTGTCTCTCTGTCTCTGTCTGTCTGTCTCTCTCTCTCTGTGTCTGTCTCTCTCTCTGTCTCCCTGTCTCTGTCTCTCTTCCTCTCTCTGTCTCTCTGTCTCTCTCTGTCTCTGTCTCTCCCCCCTCCCCCATGCGTGTGTTTGTGTGTTCAACCGAGGAGGCAATGGCAGATAAATGTCTGCCCCTCCTCTGTAAGCCAGGCCACTCCATTACTGCCTTTCCTTTTTCTTAGTTTGTTTGGTTTATTCCAAGTTAATTGTATCTGTTTCTTTATTTTCCTCCTCATTTCTTTAGTTGAGTCAGGGGTCTTTGCACAAAAGCCCTGGAAATCAGTACCTGGATCAGGTCTGCAGCCTGCTCACAGAGTTCTACCCACCTTCACCTCTCAAGTGATGCAATCAAAGACATGCAGCACCACACCTGGCTTCTTTTCACATGTACATTTACTTTAGTTCCAATGCTCATTCAGGTCTGAGAGACGGGGGAGGGAAGGAGGGAAGAGAGACAGAGAGTGACAGAGAAACAGTTGACCGAGAGGGAGAATTGTAGGTTAATTATTGTTCCGTCTCCTCAATCACGGTCTACTGGTCGCCATCGTGGCAACCATGCCCCGCAACCCTACCTTCGGTAAGATCAAGCATAATGGCGGCAACCATATAATTCCTGCTTAGTCGCACTGAACACTCCGGTCATCACTACCTGTGGAGAATTGTAAGGGGGCTCCTCTGGTCTAGAGAGTAGTACCCTTGAATGAAATGAGGATCACAGCAAGCATTATTTGTTTTGAGATATAAGATGTGGAAAGAACTATATGTGTGGATTTACAGACAGACAGACAGACAGACAGACAGACAGACAGACAGAGAGGACAGGACAGGACAGGACAGGACAGGACAGGACAGGACAGGAGAAAAAAACAAGAACACAAACAAAAACTCAAAATGGAAGTCCGGTTCCAAATAGTCTCTGTCTGCCCTGTCGCTCTAGTGTTGGTGGTCCAGGTTATAAAAGCTTATACATGGGTGGGTGCGGGAAGTGCTGCTGGGTGTTCAGTTCAGGTCCAAGATTATTGCGGGTAACTAGACAACAAAGAAAGCAGTTAGACTGACTCCTACAGTGTTCGGTTTCTGAGTGTGTTATCACACAGAAGAGCCTAACAGAATATGTAATGAATTCTGGCAGCAACAGCAGAAACAACCAATGAGAAAGTGTCCTTATAATACTAGCAACTGCAACAAAATGGCAGACTAGCCAGCTAACAGTTCCCTAGCCATTAACTCATCTGACATAGGCCTTCTTCACGTTGCATCTAGATAGGTCTTCCTGTCTTCCTCTCCAGTGTGTGTGTGTGTGTGTGTGTGTGTGTGTGTGTGTGTGTGTGTGTGTGTGTGTGTAAAGAGAGAGAGAAGGAGGGGGGGAGAGAGAGAGAGAGCTTTAGAGAGAGAGAGCTTTAGAGAGAGAGAGAGCTTTAAAATCAGCACTCAAGCCTTTTCTCTTCCTATCCCTATCCCAACCCCCCCCCCCCCAAACCAGCAGCAAAGCCACCAGCACTCGAGAGACAGAGGAAGATGAAATCTCTAGTCTGAGAAACAAGAGGAGGTAGATAAACATACCCCCCCCCTCTCTCCTTCATAATTTGTTAAAGTGTTCCCTTTGTGTTGTGTGGACTCTACTGTATTAAGCAAGTTTCACATCGTACTATCTCCAAAGAGGAGTCAACAGTCTCTTGGCGTGCAGGCAGTTGTTGCCTGCTTTAAATATTTTTTGGTGTGTTTGTTTGTTTGTTTGTTTGTTTGTTTGTTTGTTTGTTTCAAAACCGAGGGCCTGCCTGCGTTCAACAGATCCAAACCCAGTTCTCAGAGGGGAAAATGGAGTCAAGTCCGAAGTCACTGGCATTTAGGTCATCGGCCATTGACAGTCATAGGAGATGGGAATATCGTCCTTTCTCCAATGGAGACTCACCTGGGTATGCATCAACCACATCTAAGGGCAGGCCTGGGTTAGTACGGGGTGGTGGATGGGGAGGAAGGATCTGGAAAGAGCTTTGCGATGGGAAACTATGATCAGAATGTTGCACAGAAAACAAAATTTGTACTTAAAAAAAAAAAAGGCTCCCGATATCTATCCAAAAATGAAAGGAAATAAAAACCGACATCAGAACTTTACTAACTGCAAATGCTCCATCTCCCTGTATCCAACCACTCCACTCCCAGATAGGTAGATGATAGTTTGCACTTCTGTCCCAGTTGGGCTGTCGAGGTTAAGGGAAGGGGAACCACCTCTGTGGTTATGTGATCCACACACGAAATAAAATAAAAGGAGCGGATAAACGTGCCTGGCATTTTAAGATGCTCAATTTCTTTGCAAGCTTCATTTTGTTTCATTCTTTTAAAGGTTTACTTATTTATTTTCACTTACATTGAGTACACTAAAGCCCTTTTCACATACACAGGGCAGTAGAGTGCATGGGATATCCCTTTGCAGAGGGTTGTGAGCCACCATGTGGTTTCTGTGGAATCGAACTCAGGACCTCTGGAAGAGCAGAGCGGTGAGTGCTCTTAACCTCGGAGCCATCTCTCCAGCCCTTGACAAGCTTTATTTAACTAAACATTAAACATGAATCAGAAACGCCAAACCCTGTACATATATGGTCCAGATTCACCCTTACTTAGAAATCCCCGAGCTGGCAGGGCGAGGCTGGGAATTGAGAGTGAGCAAAAAGGGAGTCTGCCTCTTTCCCCCAGGGTGTGCTATCAACTCCATTACCATTTCCAAACAGCTGGGTGTGAGTCTAACTAAGGTTTCCTTCAGTCAGACATTTGCCAGGAGCCGGAGCCCTGACAGGACAGCGAGAGCGATGATCAGACATCATTTCACAGTGAAATCATCACTCGCTGATTTCAGGCAGAAAACTTTAGAAAACTCTAAACTCTAAAGAGGCACTGAAGCGTGCTAGGGCAGCAGCAGTACTTCCCCGACTGACCTTCAGGAACCTGCATATTCTCCAGCCCCGCCCCACCCCACCCCCTCTCAGCTAGCTCCTGTCCACCCCTCCCCCTCCCCCCACATACAGGGAGGAGGCCTTGTGTGTGTGTGGGGGGGGGGGGGGCGGCAGCGGGAAGATGCAACTCTCTCTTGAGAGAGAGTTCGGGTCTCCCAAACAAATACATAACTAGAAACTTCATTTATTTACTTTATTTCATCGAGCATACCGTGGAAGAGGGAAAAGGAACAGGGAAGCTAGGCCAACTGGTCGAGCTCCTCCTTTCGTTTTGTTTCAAAAAGGAAAGGAAAAGCCAAAGAACCCCCTCTTTTTGGTGAAAGGAACAGAATGGTGAAAGTTGAAACATCGGCTCGCCACTTAATACTTTGGCTTTTAATAAAAGGGACAGCAGATCGACTTCCGAGTTGATTAAGAGAGAGAGAAAGAGAGAGAGAGAGAGAGAGAGAGAGAGAGAGAGAGAGAGAGAGAGAATAAAAACCACAAAAAAACGTTTTGTCGACCAGCCTCCTTTTAAACCTCTGTTACACAGGAAGACTGGTCAACCTCATTCCCCCCTCCCCCCACTCACACACACACCCCTCCCCCTCCACGGAGAGGTTTAATGAGAGAAGAAAGGTAGAAGAAGAGAGTAAAGGCCAGTCATGAGCACGTGGAGAGAATTTGGGAGGGGAATGGGGAGAGAAGGGACAAAGGGGAAGAGGGGAAGAGAGGAAGAGCAAAAGAGCAAAGAGAGGAGCAAAGAGAGCCAACCTCATATTTTATTTTATTTTTTTTAAAGATTTATTTATTTTATTTATGCGTAAGAGTACACTGTAGCTATTTTCAGACACACCAGAAGAGAGCATCAGATCCCATTACAGATGGTTGTCAGCCACCTTGTGGTTGCTGGTAATTGAACTCAGGACCTCTGGGAGAAATTTGTGTGTGTGTGTGTGTGTGTGTGTGTGTGTGTGTGTGTGTGTGTGTGTGCCCGTTAGTTTAAAAATCTGCTGTAGACCTCCCTTTTAATATCTGTTTAACAAATATTTTTACCATATTTAAATTTTATTTATTTTATTTTACTTAAAAATAATAATGAATAAAGAGTCAATGTGAATAAACAATAAAACAAAAATCAAGGTGATCGGGGTTGGGGATTTAGCTCAGTGGTAGAGCGCTTGCCTAGCAAGAGTAAGGCCCTGGGTTCGGTCCCCAGCTCCGAAAAAAAGAAAAAAGAAAAAAAAAAAATCAAGGTGATCAACAGATACCGACGACTGACATGGAAAAAAGTTAATAGATCGCCATAAAAACAGAGTAAGTGCGATGTAAACAATAAAACAGATGGGATGGAGAGATGGCTCAGCGGTTAAGAGCACTGACCGCTCTCCCAGAGGTCCTGAGTTCAAATCCCAGCAACCACATGGTGGCTCACAACCATCTGTAATGAGACCTGATGCCCTCTTCTGGTGTGTCTGAAGACAGCTACAGTGTACTCACATGCGTTAAATAAATAAATTTAAAAAAAAAAGAAAACAATAAAGCAGAAATTAAGACGAGGGACACAGAAGGACAAGGGAGATAAAACAATTAAATGTTAACAGACATAAAGTGGGAACGACGGGGTTGGGGATTTAGCTCTGTGGTAGAGTGCTTGCCTAGCAAATGCAAGGCCCTGGATTCAGTCCCCAGCTCTGAAAAAAGAAAAAAGAAAAAAGAAAAAAAAAGAAAAGCGGGAACGAGATGAAGGGCAAATATAGACGACTGAAACGAAATGATGGAATAAATTTATAAAATAATAATAAAATACGAGTAAATACGAATAAATGGCAAACTGGACTTTAATAAATGTTTAAATCAAGGTGAATGACAAATACAATTTAGACAAAAAGGTTTTGAAAAATGAAAAGAAATAGAAAGCATATATGAATCAATAACAAGACTGAAGTCACAATGGCCTTGAAGTGACACGGACGACAAACGTGAAAAACATAAATGAAATAATTTCGACAGCCACGGACATTCACATGGTGTGTTGGGAAACACCGCAGTCTTTATTTGGCGAGTAAAAACGCCTCGGGGAACTCTGTACATAGGAGGCTGGGAGCATGAATCACTCTATCTATCTATCTATCTATCTATCTATCTATCTATCTATCTATCTATCTATCTATCTATTTTTTATTTTTCTCTCCCTTACATCTTCCCACCATACCATACGTTTCTCCTTATACAAATCCATAGATTTATATATGTTCTTAATTTCATTTTTTTCCTCTGCCACACAGCCCACCACACAGAACCTCTAGATCTCGGGATCCCCTTCTGCCAGCACCAGTGGCAAGGGCACAGCTCCCCAGAGAATTAACTCGATCCGAACATAAGCGCGACAAGAAATTAAAAGTTAAATCGGAAGTGAAACTGAAAATGAAATTTTGGCCGAAAATAAAATAAAATGAAAGGTATAAGTTTTGTGACAATCAAATCATAAATCCCAATTGGGCAAAAAATAAAATTACAAAGTCAAAATTTTGTCCAGTCCACTGTGCTCCTGTGGAATCCCTCCCTGGAACTTGCTCGGTAGAGTAGTCTAGTCCCAAACTCACAGAGGTCTGCCCTGCCTTTCTCTGAAACCTACAGAGCCAGTCAAAACCTACAATCCTTTGTTGTTTGTTTGGCAGTTTGGCAGTTTGTTTGTTCCTGGACAAAAATGTGGGCTCTCTCTGATTCCTATATGTCTGCATGCCAGAAGAGGGCACCAGAACATAAGAGGACACACCACACAGCTCCTGAGAATCCAGAGGGTTTTTTTTTGTTTTGTTTGTTTTGTTTGTTTTTTCTTCCTCTTTTCTTTTTTTCCGGAGCTGGGGACCTTGCTCTTCCCAGGGCCTTGCGCTTGCTAGGCAAGCGCTCTACCACTGAGCTAAATCCCCAACCCCGAGAATCCAGGTTTTTGACCAAAACAAAAAACAACAACAGGGGCTGGAGAGATGGCTCAGCGGTTAAGAGCACTGACTGCTCTTCCAGACGTCCTGAGTTCAATTGCCAGCAACCACATGGTGGCTCACAACCATCTGTAATGAGATCTGATTGATCTCTTCTGGTGTGTCTGAAGATAACTGCAGCATACTCAGATAAATAAAAAACAAATCTAAAAAAATTAAAAACAACAACAAAAAACACAAAAACAAACAAACAAACAAAACCCCCAAAACTAACAACCTAGAGGGTAGATATCTGCCTGCCCAGGTCTTCTAGTGCTATTTAAGGCTTCCTGTAGATAATAAAGCTTGTGTATCTTTTATCCAGGAACAGAATCATCAAGGCAGGGTAGGAGAGAAGCCCTGTTTGGGATTAAACGTTTCTACAACGTAACAGGAGGAGGCGGAGGGAGAGGGGCTCCTCAGACATAAATCTAAAATAGTACAATGGATCATTTTGAAGGCGTGTGGGTGAGGGTGACTGGAGACAGAGTTTTTCTCTGAGTGAGTGTGGAACTCACTGTCCCTGAGCTCAGCCTGTGATGAGAGAGAGAGAGAGAGAGAGAGAGAGAGAGAGAGAGAGAGAGAGAGATCGAATTTTCTGTGTCTCTCTGTCTCTGTCTGTCTGTCTCTCTCTCTCTGTGTCTGTCTCTCTCTCTGTCTCCCTGTCTCTGTCTCTCTTCCTCTCTCTGTCTCTCTGTCTCTCTCTGTCTCTGTCTCTCCCCCCTCCCCCATGCGTGTGTTTGTGTGTTCAACCGAGGAGGCAATGGCAGATAAATGTCTGCCCCTCCTCTGTAAGCCAGGCCACTCCATTACTGCCTTTCCTTTTTCTTAGTTTGTTTGGTTTATTCCAAGTTAATTGTATCTGTTTCTTTATTTTCCTCCTCATTTCTTTAGTTGAGTCAGGGGTCTTTGCACAAAAGCCCTGGAAATCAGTACCTGGATCAGGTCTGCAGCCTGCTCACAGAGTTCTACCCACCTTCACCTCTCAAGTGATGCAATCAAAGACATGCAGCACCACACCTGGCTTCTTTTCACATGTACATTTACTTTAGTTCCAATGCTCATTCAGGTCTGAGAGACGGGGGAGGGAAGGAGGGAAGAGAGACAGAGAGTGACAGAGAAACAGTTGACCGAGAGGGAGAATTGTAGGTTAATTATTGTTCCGTCTCCTCAATCACGGTCTACTGGTCGCCATCGTGGCAACCATGCCCCGCAACCCTACCTTCGGTAAGATCAAGCATAATGGCGGCAACCATATAATTCCTGCTTAGTCGCACTGAACACTCCGGTCATCACTACCTGTGGAGAATTGTAAGGGGGCTCCTCTGGTCTAGAGAGTAGTACCCTTGAATGAAATGAGGATCACAGCAAGCATTATTTGTTTTGAGATATAAGATGTGGAAAGAACTATATGTGTGGATTTACAGACAGACAGACAGACAGACAGACAGACAGACAGACAGACAGAGAGGACAGGACAGGACAGGACAGGACAGGACAGGACAGGACAGGAGAAAAAAACAAGAACACAAACAAAAACTCAAAATGGAAGTCCGGTTCCAAATAGTCTCTGTCTGCCCTGTCGCTCTAGTGTTGGTGGTCCAGGTTATAAAAGCTTATACATGGGTGGGTGCGGGAAGTGCTGCTGGGTGTTCAGTTCAGGTCCAAGATTATTGCGGGTAACTAGACAACAAAGAAAGCAGTTAGACTGACTCCTACAGTGTTCGGTTTCTGAGTGTGTTATCACACAGAAGAGCCTAACAGAATATGTAATGAATTCTGGCAGCAACAGCAGAAACAACCAATGAGAAAGTGTCCTTATAATACTAGCAACTGCAACAAAATGGCAGACTAGCCAGCTAACAGTTCCCTAGCCATTAACTCATCTGACATAGGCCTTCTTCACGTTGCATCTAGATAGGTCTTCCTGTCTTCCTCTCCAGTGTGTGTGTGTGTGTGTGTGTGTGTGTGTGTGTGTGTGTGTGTGTGTGTGTGTGTAAAGAGAGAGAGAAGGAGGGGGGGAGAGAGAGAGAGAGCTTTAGAGAGAGAGAGCTTTAGAGAGAGAGAGAGCTTTAAAATCAGCACTCAAGCCTTTTCTCTTCCTATCCCTATCCCAACCCCCCCCCCCCCAAACCAGCAGCAAAGCCACCAGCACTCGAGAGACAGAGGAAGATGAAATCTCTAGTCTGAGAAACAAGAGGAGGTAGATAAACATACCCCCCCCCTCTCTCCTTCATAATTTGTTAAAGTGTTCCCTTTGTGTTGTGTGGACTCTACTGTATTAAGCAAGTTTCACATCGTACTATCTCCAAAGAGGAGTCAACAGTCTCTTGGCGTGCAGGCAGTTGTTGCCTGCTTTAAATATTTTTTGGTGTGTTTGTTTGTTTGTTTGTTTGTTTGTTTGTTTGTTTGTTTCAAAACCGAGGGCCTGCCTGCGTTCAACAGATCCAAACCCAGTTCTCAGAGGGGAAAATGGAGTCAAGTCCGAAGTCACTGGCATTTAGGTCATCGGCCATTGACAGTCATAGGAGATGGGAATATCGTCCTTTCTCCAATGGAGACTCACCTGGGTATGCATCAACCACATCTAAGGGCAGGCCTGGGTTAGTACGGGGTGGTGGATGGGGAGGAAGGATCTGGAAAGAGCTTTGCGATGGGAAACTATGATCAGAATGTTGCACAGAAAACAAAATTTGTACTTAAAAAAAAAAAAGGCTCCCGATATCTATCCAAAAATGAAAGGAAATAAAAACCGACATCAGAACTTTACTAACTGCAAATGCTCCATCTCCCTGTATCCAACCACTCCACTCCCAGATAGGTAGATGATAGTTTGCACTTCTGTCCCAGTTGGGCTGTCGAGGTTAAGGGAAGGGGAACCACCTCTGTGGTTATGTGATCCACACACGAAATAAAATAAAAGGAGCGGATAAACGTGCCTGGCATTTTAAGATGCTCAATTTCTTTGCAAGCTTCATTTTGTTTCATTCTTTTAAAGGTTTACTTATTTATTTTCACTTACATTGAGTACACTAAAGCCCTTTTCACATACACAGGGCAGTAGAGTGCATGGGATATCCCTTTGCAGAGGGTTGTGAGCCACCATGTGGTTTCTGTGGAATCGAACTCAGGACCTCTGGAAGAGCAGAGCGGTGAGTGCTCTTAACCTCGGAGCCATCTCTCCAGCCCTTGACAAGCTTTATTTAACTAAACATTAAACATGAATCAGAAACGCCAAACCCTGTACATATATGGTCCAGATTCACCCTTACTTAGAAATCCCCGAGCTGGCAGGGCGAGGCTGGGAATTGAGAGTGAGCAAAAAGGGAGTCTGCCTCTTTCCCCCAGGGTGTGCTATCAACTCCATTACCATTTCCAAACAGCTGGGTGTGAGTCTAACTAAGGTTTCCTTCAGTCAGACATTTGCCAGGAGCCGGAGCCCTGACAGGACAGCGAGAGCGATGATCAGACATCATTTCACAGTGAAATCATCACTCGCTGATTTCAGGCAGAAAACTTTAGAAAACTCTAAACTCTAAAGAGGCACTGAAGCGTGCTAGGGCAGCAGCAGTACTTCCCCGACTGACCTTCAGGAACCTGCATATTCTCCAGCCCCGCCCCACCCCACCCCCTCTCAGCTAGCTCCTGTCCACCCCTCCCCCTCCCCCCACATACAGGGAGGAGGCCTTGTGTGTGTGTGGGGGGGGGGGGGCGGCAGCGGGAAGATGCAACTCTCTCTTGAGAGAGAGTTCGGGTCTCCCAAACAAATACATAACTAGAAACTTCATTTATTTACTTTATTTCATCGAGCATACCGTGGAAGAGGGAAAAGGAACAGGGAAGCTAGGCCAACTGGTCGAGCTCCTCCTTTCGTTTTGTTTCAAAAAGGAAAGGAAAAGCCAAAGAACCCCCTCTTTTTGGTGAAAGGAACAGAATGGTGAAAGTTGAAACATCGGCTCGCCACTTAATACTTTGGCTTTTAATAAAAGGGACAGCAGATCGACTTCCGAGTTGATTAAGAGAGAGAGAAAGAGAGAGAGAGAGAGAGAGAGAGAGAGAGAGAGAGAGAGAGAGAGAGAGAGAGAGAATAAAAACCACAAAAAAAACGTTTTGT
>NW_028238802.1:2500-28640 GCF_021556685.1 Rattus norvegicus
TGCCCCCCCCCCCCCTCCCCCCCCGCCGCGGCATCGGGAAGAGCCGGGACGCGCCGGCCGTACCGGGCGCGGGGCGAGCGGGAGGACGAGCGCTGAGGGAGGCGGAGAGAGAAGCGACCGGCGACGGTCGACCCGCGGGAACGACCGAACCCCCTCAGAGCGGGAAGAGGGGCGCGGGACGGACGGGCGGGGGACGGCGGGGGCAGAACCGGGAAGGCCACCCGTCGGAACCCGGCGACACACCCGTACCGAGACGCCGCGAGGACGACACGCTCCCAACACGAGGCCCACGCCGCGGACCATACCGGGCGCGGCCGCGCCGGCGGATGCGGCCGGGGCTCACGGGCGGGCGGGGGCCGCAGCGGGCCCACCCCCAAAGCACACGGGCAAGCGAGGCGCAACGCCGGGGAGACGGGGAAACCACCCCCGACCCCCTCGGGCGGGGTCGGAGGACCGTGAACCGGCGGGAGGGAGACCACGCCAACGGGGAGCGGCGGGAGACCGGACGGCGGCCGACCCCCGGCGAGAAGCGGAGGATGAGGACGGGCCCAACGCCTGACACGCGGCGGCGACGCCCTCGCGCGGACAGGTGGAGGAGGAGGGGGAGGAGGTCGACGAGCGACTTTGACCCCGCGAGGGGGGAGAGAGGGGGGCCGAGCCCGCGTCGGAAGGGAGGCCGGGCCTCGGGGCAGCGAGGGGGAGAGACACCGACCGGAGCCCCCCCACCGCCACACCGGGACGCGCACACGGGTTCGACTCAACGCCCAGGCGCCCCACCTTGGCACCCCGGCAGCTTTCCCCCGACGCACGCCTTCCCAGAGGACGGCGGGGCCGGACGGGCCCCCGCGCAGACGCACCCTCAGCCAACAGGCCCCACGGACCGGCGTGGGCGACAGCCACTAAAGCCTCTTTCTCCTCTACGCCTCGCGGGGCGTCTTTCCCCCCGCACACGCCTCCAAGAGACCAGGCGAGACGCGCCGCCGCGGCCCGCGGCGGCCGGGACGCCCTTCAAACCGCAACTTCCTCCCGCCCGCCGGGCGGCCCTTCCCCCCAGGCACCCCGCGACCGCCCCGGGACCCGTGCGCGCCCGGCTGCCCCCCCCGTTGAGGAGGGGCCCGGCAGCACGGCCGCGGGTCGGCCAGACGAGGAGCGAGAGAGAAAGGAATGCCGGCGGGCGGGGAGGGGGAGCGAACCGGCAGAACGAGGACCGTCGACGGCAGGCCGGCCGCAGCGGCACCCCCCGCGGGAGACGCCTCACAAGGGACCGGGAGGCCGCTCGGGCGGCGACCGGGCACGCGAGCCAAGCCGGCGGGAATCACACTGCACCCAACCCGGAGCAGTCCCGCCACGCCCGCGGCACCGAGCCGACCCGAAACCAACGGACAACCCCCCGGGAGCCCGAGGAGACGCCAGCCGACGCGAGAGAGAACCGAGGCAGACGCCGACGCCAACCGACGAAGACCCCCGCGTGGCAGCGGGTCCCAACGTCCGACGACGCGCCGGACGCGGCCGACCGCCGGTTCCCCCAAACAAGAAGTCCGCCCCCGAGAGCGAGGCCAACCCCGCGGTTCACGGACCCTCGAGAGCCCCGCGGAGGGGGAAGGGGGGGTAGGACGGCTCCCGCGATCTCCACCGGCCGTGGGAACGCTGCCGTGGAAGGGGGGGACGAGGCGGCAACCGCAGACGCCCGAGAGCACGCGGCACGCACCACACGCGACACGACCTCGCCGCGAGAGTGGCCGGGACGTGGACGCGCGTGGGAGGGACGCACACGCGACGGAGGGCACGGGGGAAACGGAGGCGGGTGGGACCGGGAGCCCAGCGCCGCCCTTCCAAACCCACCCGTCCCGCGACGACCCCTCGCGGTGAGAGGGGGTACCGCGCACGCGGGCGTGTGCACGGCCCTTCCCCGCCACCTGCCACCAGAAACCCAACCTCCCCCACAAGCTCCGCACAGCGGCAGGTCGACAGAGCCCCGTCCCGCGTGATCCCTCCTCGTACTCGGAGCGGGGAGGCGCGGGTCGCGGTAGGCGAGAGAGCAAACGCTGCGCGCAGAAGGCTGAGGTCAGGGCGGGCAGCCGAGGGGACCATCCGGGAGAAGCCCCTCGGAGATCGTAAAGCCCTTTCCGAAGATAGCTAGAGAAGGCAAATTCCTCACTGAGGGCGGGACGAACCCAACACCGACGAGCAGCCAAGGGCTCCGTGCACGCAACGGGAAACGAGCAACAGGCGCGGGACAGAACGGGAAGGACCACGCGCCAGCTGGTGGGGGGTCTGCGGTATCGGCAAAGGTCTCTTTCTCCGGGGTCTTCTTGAGCATTCGCGGACCGGGGGGACCTGCGACAGGTCCCCGCCGAGGGCCAGGCCTCTTCAAGGCGCACACAAAGGAGGAGCCTTGACTTGAGGGAGTCCGGTCTTTAAAAAGGGCCAGCCGCGATCGCTCAGCACCACCCTAACCGCGCAGGGCCCGCGGGTGAAGGCACCAAAAACATAGGCACGGGGTGGGCGCTCACCCAACGGAAGGAGCCTTTTAACCGCACACTCAACTCCTCGACCCCCCCCCTTTTCTGTCACCGTGCAGAAAGCCGGCAACTAGGACAAGGGAAAGCGTAAAGGCACAAGCACCATGGAGCACAGGAGGCACGCCGGGGAGCGGGAAGCGCCACCGCCAACTCAGAAGCGGGCACCTTGGTGGTCAAAGCCCGGAACGCTCCAGGAGCACCGCAAGGCTCACACAAAGCAGGGCGCGTGCACACACCATTCGGGAAGGGTATGCACCGCAGCGGGTCTACCACCTTCCCCCGGCACGGGGGAAGAGGGCCGCGAAGCAGTGAACGGCGTGGGGGCAAGCGCCCCCGACACGTCCACAGGGACACCGCGAACCACAGCAACAAGTGTGCGCGGGTCAGCGCTCGTGCCGGACAGCCGCACCCCTGACTTCCACACACCACCCTGCAAAGGAATGGGGAGGAGAGACGAGGGGCCCGCTGGCAGAACGAGAAGAGCGGTCGCCATTCGCGCTGAATGACCATTCGCCATGAATGTCCGTCCCTCGCCTGGCGCGGCTTAGGCCCCGGCCCGAAGAGAACGCGGCAGCACCACATCGATCCAACGGGAGCGAGACACGCCATGCATCGGGAACAACGGGCGTGAGAGCTTTCTAACACGCACTGGACGGGAATACGAGCGAGAAGAGCGAGAGAGAGCACGGGAAGAAGTCGCTAACACTGCCACACACACACAAAAAAAAAAAAATTTACCCTTCTCGAGGGCGAGAAAAAAAAGGAAGCGTTGCACTCGGGAGGCACGTGGCGTGGAAGAACGGGACTCAACGGGCAGCGGAGGTTCGGGAACTCCTTCAAAAAAAATAAAAATAAAAAAAAAATAAAAATAAAAAAATAAAATCCCCTTCGAAGGAGAAAAGGTGCAACTCGGGAGGCACACAGCAGGAAAGAAAGGGACACACCACCAAGCAGCGGAGGTTCGGGAACTCCTTCCAAAAAACAAAAAAAAAAAAACAAAAAAAAAAACAAATAAAAAAACCGGTCGGCCGCAGAGGAGCACGCCAGGGGGTCACTAGCACCAAACGGGAAAACCCTTCCAGTCGCACTCGGCACCAACGACTCCTACCGGTAACGGACGACAACCACCACGGGGAAATCGGGAACGCCTGACACGCGGGACGGTTGTCATAAAGCTGCCCCAGAGAGCACAGGCAAGCAAGCACGGGAAAGCAGGAAGCGCGTACTCATGGGGGGGACGCTAAGCTTCAAGCATCGAAGAGGCCCATGCGCAGAAGAAAAGAGCTAGGGCTGGACAAGCAAACAGCCTTGGTGCAAGCCTCTTCCAACGTCCTTTAATGACAAAAAGAGTCAAAAGGACAGCGTGTCAGCATATATCTCCAGGTACAATAAGGACAGATAGCAAAGATGAAAAGTGTAAAAGACACAGGGATAAACATGACAGGCCACACGGAACGTCTGGAAGTCATGTTCGGTGACGTGTCCCCAAGAGGTCCCCATGTAGAAAGAGAACCGGACCGCAAAGGAACAACTGGTCGACCTTAGAACCCTGAGTGCTCACAGACCGAGGAGGCCATGGTAGATAGCCTGGAACACAGCTTCCCCTCGGCCTCAGAAGTCCATGCTCCCGCTGGCAGGGACCGGGGAGGATCCTGGAAAAAATAAAGTCTCGGAGGCGCCCCCTAGCCGGGACACCTCGGCTCGGAGGCCGGGGACACAGCACCCTCTCGGCCTCAGAGGTCCAGGCTCCCGCTATCAGGGACCGAAGGGACTCCTGGAAAAGAAAAAAAAAAAAATCCGTGGCGCCACCTAGCCGGGCCACCTCGGCTCGGAGGCCGGGGACACAGCACCCTCTCGGCCTCAGAGGTCCAGGCTCCCGCTATCAGGGACCGAAGGGACTCCTGGAAAAGAAAAAAAAAAAAAAAAACTCCGTGGCGCCCCCTAGCCGGGCCACCTCGGCTCGGAGGCCGGGGACACAGCACCCTCTCGGCCTCAGAGGTCCAGGCTCCCGCTATCAGGGACCGAAGGGACTCCTGGAAAAGAAAAAAAAAAAAAAAAACTCCGTGGCGCCCCCTAGCCGGGCCACCTCGGCTCGGAGGCCGGGGACACAGCACCCTCTCGGCCTCAGAGGTCCAGGCTCCCGCTATCAGGGACCGAAGGGACTCCTGGAAAAGAAAAAAAAAAAATCCGTGGCGCCACCTAGCCGGGCCACCTCGGCTCGGAGGCCGGGGACACAGCACCCTCTCGGCCTCAGAGGTCCAGGCTCCCGCTATCAGGGACCGAAGGGACTCCTGGAAAAGAAAAAAAAAAAAAAAAAAACTCCGTGGCGCCCCCTAGCCGGGCCACCTCGGCTCGGAGGCCGGGGACACAGCACCCTCTCGGCCTCAGAGGTCCAGGCTCCCGCTATCAGGGACCGAAGGGACTCCTGGAAAAGAAAAAAAAAAAAAAAAACTCCGTGGCGCCCCCTAGCCGGGCCACCTCGGCTCGGAGGCCGGGGACACAGCACCCTCTCGGCCTCAGAGGTCCAGGCTCCCGCTATCAGGGACCGAAGGGACTCCTGGAAAAGAAAAAAAAAAAAAAAAAAAACTCCGTGGCGCCCCCTAGCCGGGCCACCTCGGCTCGGAGGCCGGGGACACAGCACCCTCTCGGCCTCAGAGGTCCAGGCTCCCGCTATCAGGGACCGAAGGGACTCCTGGAAAAGAAAAAAAAAAAAAAAAACTCCGTGGCGCCCCCTAGCCGGGCCACCTCGGCTCGGAGGCCGGGGACACAGCACCCTCTCGGCCTCAGAGGTCCAGGCTCCCGCTATCAGGGACCGAAGGGACTCCTGGAAAAGAAAAAAAAAAAAAAAACTCCGTGGCGCCCCCTAGCCGGGCCACCTCGGCTCGGAGGCCGGGGACACAGCACCCTCTCGGCCTCAGAGGTCCAGGCTCCCGCTATCAGGGACCGAAGGGACTCCTGGAAAAGAAAAAAAAAACTCCGTGGCGCCCCCTAGCCGGGCCACCTCGGCTCGGAGGCCGGGGACACAGCACCCTCTCGGCCTCAAAAGTGTCTATGGTCCCGCTGGCTGGGACCGAAGGGACTCCTGGAAAAGAAAAAAAAAAAAAAAAACTCCGTGGCGCCCCCTAGCCGGGCCACCTCGGCTCGGAGGCCGGGGACACAGCACCCTCTCGGCCTCAAAAGTGTCTATGGTCCCGCTGGCTGGGACCGGAGAGGAGGGAAGAAATAAAAAAAATAAAATAAAATAAAATAAAAAATTTAAAAAAAAAAATTGGAAAAAAAAAAAAAATCCGGGACGGGGCCCAAGCCTTCTGGTCGACCTCATCCAGCTGCCACCAACCCCTCCTTGTGTCCCAATAGGTCGTACAGCCACCCTCCTCCCCTGAAGTTCTCCAGGTACAACCTCCTAGCTAGAGATGGTCCCCAGACAGGACGGCGTCTCCGTCGCGCACACCGCCTGCTTGCCTGTCACCCTCTCACCCTGGCCGGCTCACCACAGGCACTTCCCCGTCCTTTGTCACCAACCGGGGGACAGGAGCGTTGCGGAAACTTGTCGCCACTAGGTGTCGCCCGACAGCGATCTCGATCAAGCAAACCAATACAGACTGTCACGCGCCGCCGCCGCCACACACACTCATTCCGTCTCTCCAGAGTGACCTCCCTAGCTCAGGGGGACACTCACCCACGCACAACGGGGCAGGTACCCACCACTTCTCCCGAATGGCACAAACGGTCCCGGTTGTCCCGCCGGAACACAGTGAACGCGGGATGGACTCGGGGCCAACCCCCTCAGGCACCCAGAAAAGGAAAGTAGGACGGAGCGGTGAAAACAGGCCACCTCTAAGTGAAAGGACATGCACTCTCGAATCGGTTAACAATTAGCAAGGAACAGGCACAGTTAGGAAAAGGGAGCGTCCAAACTCCGGCGTGAGGGGAGGGTGGCGGCGACCTCAGTTCCACACCATTTTTAAATGGCTCACTCATTTTTAAAACCCTCCACCGATCCCGATGGGGGGGAGGGGGGGGTTGTTGTTGTTCTCTGTTCCTCGCTGCCACCGCCAGCCGGCACTCACCAAACCACACACCTGCCACCCTCTTTGGAAGACTAAACACAGAGAGTAAATTAAAAGAATGGTGGAATGATGGTGGAATGGTTAAAATTCCCGTGATTTGTTTTCACTCTGATCAAAACATACTTATTTTGTGCATTTGCATTCCCTTGTTCACACGTGCCTCTGTGTGTGTGGTGGGGGGAGGGAGGGAGGGAGGGAGGGAGGGAGGGAGAAAGAGAGAGAGAGAGAGAGAGAGAGAGAGAGAGAGAGAGAGAGAGAGAGAGAGCCAATTTAAAAAATAAAAACATGGTTAAATACAGCCACTTTGGGAAGATTGCTAGAGAGAATGCAGTCCAGAGTATGGAGGCCAGAGCTCTGGACGCTCTAGACCACAGGTCTCCCATCTCCCATATACCAGGCACCCAGCACCACCATCCCTACTTTGTTTGTTTGTGCGTTTGTTTGCTTGCTTGTTACATTAGTTTCATCCCAAGTTAATAATTATATATTTTTTTTCTATGCACGTATTTAGTTGTGGCAGGGGAACTCCTTCTTTAGGACAGGCAGACTTAGCTAGTTAGTTAGCCAGTCAAAAGTACGTAAAAAATTTATATCAACATAAATATCATTCACTAAGAAATCCTATCTGAAGAAAAAGAAAGAAAGGAAGAAAGAAGGAAGGGAGGGAGGGAGGGAGGGAGAGGGAGAGAGAGAGAGAGAGAGAGAAAGAAAGAGGAAAACTGGCAGACTTAGTTTTAGTGTTTTTGTTATTGTTTATTCAAGATATTGTTTCAGGGCTGGAGAGACGGCTCAGCGGTGAAGAGCACTGACTGCTCTTCCAGAGATCCTTAGTTCAAATCCCAGCAACCACATGGTGGCTCACAACCATCTGTAATGGAATCCTCTCCTTGTGTGTTGAAGACAGTGACAGTGTGCTCATAAAATAAATAAACAATAAAAAATATGTTTGAAGATTAAAGAAAAAACTCTCTCTCTCTCTCTCTCTCTCTCTCTCTCTCTCTCACACACACACACACACAAATAAACTCTGTAATAAAAATCAATGTGACTTCATGATCAAACTTCTATAGTCAATAGGACTAGAGAGAACACATGTCTGTAAAATAAAAGCAGAACCTTTTCTGCTTTGTTTTGTTTTGCCTCAAGGTACGTTTCTTTTGGTATAGCCCAGGCAGTCATGGAACTTGCTCCGTAGACTTATCTAGCCTCAAGCTCACAGAGGTCCACTCTGCCTGCCTCGGCCACCCACACAGCTCTCTCTGCTGACTATATGTCTGCATGCCAGAAGAGGGCACCAGAACCTAGGAGGACACACCACATGGCTCCTGAGAATCCAGGTTTTGACTTTAAAAAAAAAAAAAAAAAAAAAAATTCTGACAGCATAGAGGGTAGATATCTGCCTGCCAGGCTCTTCTAGTGCTGTTTAAGGTGGGGTAATAGCCATGTGAAGGAGACAAGGGGAGAGGAAAAATCGATTGGATGAGTAGTGCTGCTGAGATTAAGGAACACACACACACACACACACACACACACACAGAGAGAGAGAGAGAGAGAGAGAGAGACAGAGACAGAGACAGAGACAGAGACAGAGACAGACAGAGACAGACAGAGACAGTAAGACAAAGAGACAGAGAGAGAGAGATGACAGAGGGACACACCGAGGGAAAGACATCAGGACCAGCTGAATTTCTCAAGAAAAGAAAAGAAGAGAAAGGAAAAATGTTTTCTATATACACAAATCTGTATACATGATTTGTTATAGTGTCCCATTTGGGCACTTTGGATTCAACTGTGGATGGTTGGCAGCCAGCTTGGCTGACACCTGACCTCACCAAGATGGAAGCAGCCGGCCATTAGCCCTGATGTTCCAGGTCACTTCTGTTTCTCCCTTTCCCAGCCTCTAGGGAAACAGAACTTAATTAAACTCAGTTTGCACGTGCAGAAAGGTGAAGAGGCACCCAAAAGCAGCCAGAAGCCTCAGACCATCCACAGCCACATGTTCTCCTTCTGCCTATATTACTTCTAAATGATCGTATTTATTTATTTATTTATTTATTTATTTATTTATTTATTTACTTACTTACTTACTTACTTACTTACTTACTTACTTACTTTTTTTTCTTTCTTTTTTTTCGGAGCTGGGGACAGAACCCAGGGCCTTGCACTTGCTAGGCAAGCGCTCTACCACTGAGCTAAATCCCCAACCCCCTTACTTACTTACTTACTTACTTACTTACTTACTTACTTACTTATTTTTGTCATACTTAAACAATCATTCGTCCTTGAATTCCTCCTGTATGCCAGGTAGACTTAGTCAGTCAGTCAGTCAGTCAGTCAGTCATTTAGCCAGGTCAAAATAGTTAAACATAAATATCAATAAAATCAATAAAAATCAAATGCAAACCCAATAGACAGTAAGTAAAATCGAATAAACCAAAAGATACATCATAAGCACAGAGTTTCAGCCGGACATTGAAAAGCAGCAGTTACCGAAGCAGTCTCCCTCCCACACCAACACACACACAGCTCGACCACCACCTTATCTGCACATTTTCAGCTCCTGCTTTCTAGAGTTACCAAGTTTATACACTACAGAGTTTAGCAAGGCAGGCCGGTTCACCGCACCCCCAGGGTCAGAGAACATGCTAGACCAGCTCTAGGGGATGGGCTGGGGGGCAGGGGAGGGTGGGAAGAGGGGAAACAGGCAGACTTAGGTATTCTAGTTTTGTTCATTCAAGATTCCACTTCTCTCTGTTGTAGCCCTGATAGACAGACAGGCAGGCAGGAATATTTGTTTGTCTGGCTTGGGGTTTGGGTTTGGTCCATTTGTTGGTGGATTTTGTTTTGTTTTGTTTCATTTTGTTTTTCGGGAAGTGTGGTGACTTAGTGCCTACACAAGCCAAGGCAGGAAAAATAAATAAGTAAAGATCTCTGAAACACAAATCTGGAGTGGGCTCTAGCATGGCCATGGACACACGCATGCACAGACGCACGCACGCACGCACGCATTGTAGACACGCACTCAAGGACACACTGGATTCTACAATGTTTGGTTTCTGAGTGTGTGTCATACAGAACCTAACAGAATATGTAATGAACTCTGGCAGTGACAGCAGAAACAACCTATGAGAAGGCGTCCTTGCAATATTAAAATGGCAGGCTAGCCAGGTGACAGTTATCTTAACCAATCTGATGTAGGCCTCATTCACACGGCATCTAGGCCTTAACAGTTAATTGTATCTGTTTCTTTATTTTCCTCTTAGGCCATCACATTGTTTTACCTAGACCTTTAACAGCCAGCAGCTACCAGCCTACAGCTACCAGTTTCTTTCTTTTCATAAAGAAACCCTGTCTGAAAAACTAGGGGAGGGAGACAAACAGATTAACAGATCTCTCTCTCTCTCTCTCTCTCTCTCTCTCGCTCTCTCGCTCTCTCGCTCTCTCGCTCTCTCGCTCTCTCGCTCTCTCGCTCTCTCGCTCTCTCGCTCTCTCGCTCTCTCGGCGCGTGTGTTTGTGTGTTCAACAGAGGAGGCATTCAGGTCTGAGAGACGGGGGAGGGAAAGAGGGAAGAGAGACAGAGAGTGACAGAGAAACAGTTGACAGAGAGGGAGAATTGTAGGTTAATTATTGTTCCGTCTCCTCAATCACGGTCTACTGGTCGCCATCGTGGCAACCATGCCCCGCAACCCTACCTTCGGTAAGATCAAGCATAATGGCGGCAACCATATAATTCCTGCTTAGTCGCACTGAACACTCCGGTCATCACTACCTGTGGAGAATTGTAAGGGGGCTCCTCTGGTCTAGAGAGTAGTACCCTTGAATGAAATGAGGATCACAGCAAGCATTATTTGTTTTGAGATATAAGATGTGGAAAGAACTATATGTGTGGATTTACAGACAGACAGACAGACAGACAGACAGACAGACAGACAGACAGACAGAGAGGACAGGACAGGACAGGACAGGACAGGACAGGACAGGACAGGACAGGAGAAAAAAACAAGAACACAAACAAAAACTCAAAATGGAAGTCCGGTTCCAAATAGTCTCTGTCTGCCCTGTCGCTCTAGTGTTGGTGGTCCAGGTTATAAAAGCTTATACATGGGTGGGTGCGGGAAGTGCTGCTGGGTGTTCAGTTCAGGTCCAAGATTATTGCGGGTAACTAGACAACAAAGAAAGCAGTTAGACTGACTCCTACAGTGTTCGGTTTCTGAGTGTGTTATCACACAGAAGAGCCTAACAGAATATGTAATGAATTCTGGCAGCAACAGCAGAAACAACCAATGAGAAAGTGTCCTTATAATATTAGCAACTGCAACAAAATGGCAGACTAGCCAGCTAACAGTTCCCTAGCCATTAACTCATCTGACATAGGCCTTCTTCACGTTGCATCTAGATAGGTCTTCCTATCTTCCTCTCCAGTGCTGAGACCAAAGTGAGATCAAAGTCATGCATCACCATGGGTGCCTTCCTTTTCATTTCTTTTCTTTCATCCTAGGAAGTGAGTGAGTGTGTGTGTGTGTGTGTGTGTGTGTGTGTGTGTGTGTGTGTGTGTAAAGAGAGAGAGAAGGAGGGGGGGAGAGAGAGAGAGAGCTTTAGAGAGAGAGAGCTTGAGAGAGAGAGAGAGCTTTAAAATCAGCACTCAAGCCTTTTCTCTTCCTATCCCTATCCCAATCCCCCCCCCCAAACCAGCAGCAAAGCCACCAGCACTCGAGAGACAGAGGAAGATGAAATCTCTGGTCTGAGAAACAAGAGGAGGTAGATAAACATACCCCCCCCTCTCTCCTTCATAATTTGTTAAAGTGTTCCCTTTGTGTTGTGTGGACTCTACTTTATTAAGCAAGTTTCACATCGTACTAGCTCCAAAGAGGAGTCAACAGTCTCTTGGCGTGCAGACAGTTGTTGCCTGCTTTAAATATTTTTTGGTGTGTTTGTTTGTTTGTTTGTTTGTTTGTTTGTTTGTTTGTTTCAAAACCGAGGGCCTGCCTGCGTTCAACAGATCCAAACCCAGTTCTCAGAGGGGAAAATGGAGTCAAGTCCGAAGTCACTGGCATTTAAGTCATCTGCCATTGACAGTCATAGGAGATGGGAATATCGTCCTTTCTCCAATGGAGACTCACCTGGGTATGCATCAACCACATCTAAGGGCAGGCCTGGGTTAGTACGGGGTGGTGGATGGGGAGGAAGGATCTGGAAAGAGCTTTGCGATGGGAAACTATGATCAGAATGTTGCACAGAAAACAAAATTTGTATTTAAAAAGAAAAAAAAAAGGCTATCCAAAAAATCTATCCAAAAATGAAAGGAAACAAAACAAAACAAAACAAAACAAAACAAAACAAAACCGACAGCAGAACTTTACTAACTGCAAATGCTCCATCTCCCTGTATCCAACCACTCCACTCCCAGATAGGTAGATGATAGTTTGCACTTCTGTCCCAGTCGGGTTAAGAAAAGGGGAACCACCTCTGTGGAGAGCCATCTCTCCAGCCCTTGACAAGCTTTATTTAACTAAACATTAAACATGAATCAGAAACGCCAAACCCTGTACATATATGGTCCAGATTCACCCTTACTTAGAAATCCCCGAGCTGGCAGGGCGAGGCTGGGAATTGAGAGTGAGCAAAAAGGGAGTCTGCCTCTTTCCCCCAGGGTGTGCTATCAACTCCATTACCATTTCCAAACAGCTGGGTGTGAGTCTAACTAAGGTTTCCTTCAGTCAGACATTTGCCAGGAGCCGGAGCCCTGACAGGACAGCGAGAGCGATGATCAGACATCATTTCACAGTGAAATCATCACTCGCTGATTTCAGGCAGAAAACTTTAGAAAACTCTAAACTCTAAAGAGGCACTGAAGCGTGCTAGGGCAGCAGCAGTACTTCCCCGACTGACCTTCAGGAACCTGCATATTCTCCAGCCCCGCCCCACCCCACCCCCTCTCAGCTAGCTCCTGTCCACCCCTCCCCCTCCCCCCACATACAGGGAGGAGGCCTTGTGTGTGTGTGGGGGGGGGGGGGGCGGCAGCGGGAAGATGCAACTCTCTCTTGAGAGAGAGTTCGGGTCTCCCAAACAAATACATAACTAGAAACTTCATTTATTTACTTTATTTCATCGAGCATACCGTGGAAGAGGGAAAAGGAACAGGGAAGCTAGGCCAACTGGTCGAGCTCCTCCTTTCGTTTTGTTTCAAAAAGGAAAGGAAAAGCCAAAGAACCCCCTCTTTTTGGTGAAAGGAACAGAATGGTGAAAGTTGAAACATCGGCTCGCCACTTAATACTTTGGCTTTTAATAAAAGGGACAGCAGATCGACTTCCGAGTTGATTAAGAGAGAGAGAAAGAGAGAGAGAGAGAGAGAGAGAGAGAGAGAGAGAGAGAGAGAGAGAGAGAATAAAAACCACAAAAAAACGTTTTGTCGACCAGCCTCCTTTTAAACCTCTGTTACACAGGAAGACTGGTCAACCTCATTCCCCCCTCCCCCCACTCACACACACACCCCTCCCCCTCCACGGAGAGGTTTAATGAGAGAAGAAAGGTAGAAGAAGAGAGTAAAGGCCAGTCATGAGCACGTGGAGAGAATTTGGGAGGGGAATGGGGAGAGAAGGGACAAAGGGGAAGAGGGGAAGAGAGGAAGAGCAAAAGAGCAAAGAGAGGAGCAAAGAGAGCCAACCTCATATTTTATTTTATTTTTTTTAAAGATTTATTTATTTTATTTATGCGTAAGAGTACACTGTAGCTATTTTCAGACACACCAGAAGAGAGCATCAGATCCCATTACAGATGGTTGTCAGCCACCTTGTGGTTGCTGGTAATTGAACTCAGGACCTCTGGGAGAAATTTGTGTGTGTGTGTGTGTGTGTGTGTGTGTGTGTGTGTGTGTGTGTGTGTGCCCGTTAGTTTAAAAATCTGCTGTAGACCTCCCTTTTAATATCTGTTTAACAAATATTTTTACCATATTTAAATTTTATTTATTTTATTTTACTTAAAAATAATAATGAATAAAGAGTCAATGTGAATAAACAATAAAACAAAAATCAAGGTGATCGGGGTTGGGGATTTAGCTCAGTGGTAGAGCGCTTGCCTAGCAAGAGTAAGGCCCTGGGTTCGGTCCCCAGCTCCGAAAAAAAGAAAAAAGAAAAAAAAAAAATCAAGGTGATCAACAGATACCGACGACTGACATGGAAAAAAGTTAATAGATCGCCATAAAAACAGAGTAAGTGCGATGTAAACAATAAAACAGATGGGATGGAGAGATGGCTCAGCGGTTAAGAGCACTGACCGCTCTCCCAGAGGTCCTGAGTTCAAATCCCAGCAACCACATGGTGGCTCACAACCATCTGTAATGAGACCTGATGCCCTCTTCTGGTGTGTCTGAAGACAGCTACAGTGTACTCACATGCGTTAAATAAATAAATTTAAAAAAAAAAGAAAACAATAAAGCAGAAATTAAGACGAGGGACACAGAAGGACAAGGGAGATAAAACAATTAAATGTTAACAGACATAAAGTGGGAACGACGGGGTTGGGGATTTAGCTCTGTGGTAGAGTGCTTGCCTAGCAAATGCAAGGCCCTGGATTCAGTCCCCAGCTCTGAAAAAAGAAAAAAGAAAAAAGAAAAAAAAAGAAAAGCGGGAACGAGATGAAGGGCAAATATAGACGACTGAAACGAAATGATGGAATAAATTTATAAAATAATAATAAAATACGAGTAAATACGAATAAATGGCAAACTGGACTTTAATAAATGTTTAAATCAAGGTGAATGACAAATACAATTTAGACAAAAAGGTTTTGAAAAATGAAAAGAAATAGAAAGCATATATGAATCAATAACAAGACTGAAGTCACAATGGCCTTGAAGTGACACGGACGACAAACGTGAAAAACATAAATGAAATAATTTCGACAGCCACGGACATTCACATGGTGTGTTGGGAAACACCGCAGTCTTTATTTGGCGAGTAAAAACGCCTCGGGGAACTCTGTACATAGGAGGCTGGGAGCATGAATCACTCTATCTATCTATCTATCTATCTATCTATCTATCTATCTATCTATCTATCTATTTTTTATTTTTCTCTCCCTTACATCTTCCCACCATACCATACGTTTCTCCTTATACAAATCCATAGATTTATATATGTTCTTAATTTCATTTTTTTCCTCTGCCACACAGCCCACCACACAGAACCTCTAGATCTCGGGATCCCCTTCTGCCAGCACCAGTGGCAAGGGCACAGCTCCCCAGAGAATTAACTCGATCCGAACATAAGCGCGACAAGAAATTAAAAGTTAAATCGGAAGTGAAACTGAAAATGAAATTTTGGCCGAAAATAAAATAAAATGAAAGGTATAAGTTTTGTGACAATCAAATCATAAATCCCAATTGGGCAAAAAATAAAATTACAAAGTCAAAATTTTGTCCAGTCCACTGTGCTCCTGTGGAATCCCTCCCTGGAACTTGCTCGGTAGAGTAGTCTAGTCCCAAACTCACAGAGGTCTGCCCTGCCTTTCTCTGAAACCTACAGAGCCAGTCAAAACCTACAATCCTTTGTTGTTTGTTTGGCAGTTTGGCAGTTTGTTTGTTCCTGGACAAAAATGTGGGCTCTCTCTGATTCCTATATGTCTGCATGCCAGAAGAGGGCACCAGAACATAAGAGGACACACCACACAGCTCCTGAGAATCCAGAGGGTTTTTTTTTGTTTTGTTTGTTTTGTTTGTTTTTTCTTCCTCTTTTCTTTTTTTCCGGAGCTGGGGACCTTGCTCTTCCCAGGGCCTTGCGCTTGCTAGGCAAGCGCTCTACCACTGAGCTAAATCCCCAACCCCGAGAATCCAGGTTTTTGACCAAAACAAAAAACAACAACAGGGGCTGGAGAGATGGCTCAGCGGTTAAGAGCACTGACTGCTCTTCCAGACGTCCTGAGTTCAATTGCCAGCAACCACATGGTGGCTCACAACCATCTGTAATGAGATCTGATTGATCTCTTCTGGTGTGTCTGAAGATAACTGCAGCATACTCAGATAAATAAAAAACAAATCTAAAAAAATTAAAAACAACAACAAAAAACACAAAAACAAACAAACAAACAAAACCCCCAAAACTAACAACCTAGAGGGTAGATATCTGCCTGCCCAGGTCTTCTAGTGCTATTTAAGGCTTCCTGTAGATAATAAAGCTTGTGTATCTTTTATCCAGGAACAGAATCATCAAGGCAGGGTAGGAGAGAAGCCCTGTTTGGGATTAAACGTTTCTACAACGTAACAGGAGGAGGCGGAGGGAGAGGGGCTCCTCAGACATAAATCTAAAATAGTACAATGGATCATTTTGAAGGCGTGTGGGTGAGGGTGACTGGAGACAGAGTTTTTCTCTGAGTGAGTGTGGAACTCACTGTCCCTGAGCTCAGCCTGTGATGAGAGAGAGAGAGAGAGAGAGAGAGAGAGAGAGAGAGAGAGAGAGAGAGATCGAATTTTCTGTGTCTCTCTGTCTCTGTCTGTCTGTCTCTCTCTCTCTGTGTCTGTCTCTCTCTCTGTCTCCCTGTCTCTGTCTCTCTTCCTCTCTCTGTCTCTCTGTCTCTCTCTGTCTCTGTCTCTCCCCCCTCCCCCATGCGTGTGTTTGTGTGTTCAACCGAGGAGGCAATGGCAGATAAATGTCTGCCCCTCCTCTGTAAGCCAGGCCACTCCATTACTGCCTTTCCTTTTTCTTAGTTTGTTTGGTTTATTCCAAGTTAATTGTATCTGTTTCTTTATTTTCCTCCTCATTTCTTTAGTTGAGTCAGGGGTCTTTGCACAAAAGCCCTGGAAATCAGTACCTGGATCAGGTCTGCAGCCTGCTCACAGAGTTCTACCCACCTTCACCTCTCAAGTGATGCAATCAAAGACATGCAGCACCACACCTGGCTTCTTTTCACATGTACATTTACTTTAGTTCCAATGCTCATTCAGGTCTGAGAGACGGGGGAGGGAAGGAGGGAAGAGAGACAGAGAGTGACAGAGAAACAGTTGACCGAGAGGGAGAATTGTAGGTTAATTATTGTTCCGTCTCCTCAATCACGGTCTACTGGTCGCCATCGTGGCAACCATGCCCCGCAACCCTACCTTCGGTAAGATCAAGCATAATGGCGGCAACCATATAATTCCTGCTTAGTCGCACTGAACACTCCGGTCATCACTACCTGTGGAGAATTGTAAGGGGGCTCCTCTGGTCTAGAGAGTAGTACCCTTGAATGAAATGAGGATCACAGCAAGCATTATTTGTTTTGAGATATAAGATGTGGAAAGAACTATATGTGTGGATTTACAGACAGACAGACAGACAGACAGACAGACAGACAGACAGAGAGGACAGGACAGGACAGGACAGGACAGGACAGGACAGGACAGGAGAAAAAAACAAGAACACAAACAAAAACTCAAAATGGAAGTCCGGTTCCAAATAGTCTCTGTCTGCCCTGTCGCTCTAGTGTTGGTGGTCCAGGTTATAAAAGCTTATACATGGGTGGGTGCGGGAAGTGCTGCTGGGTGTTCAGTTCAGGTCCAAGATTATTGCGGGTAACTAGACAACAAAGAAAGCAGTTAGACTGACTCCTACAGTGTTCGGTTTCTGAGTGTGTTATCACACAGAAGAGCCTAACAGAATATGTAATGAATTCTGGCAGCAACAGCAGAAACAACCAATGAGAAAGTGTCCTTATAATACTAGCAACTGCAACAAAATGGCAGACTAGCCAGCTAACAGTTCCCTAGCCATTAACTCATCTGACATAGGCCTTCTTCACGTTGCATCTAGATAGGTCTTCCTGTCTTCCTCTCCAGTGTGTGTGTGTGTGTGTGTGTGTGTGTGTGTGTGTGTGTGTGTGTGTGTGTGTGTAAAGAGAGAGAGAAGGAGGGGGGGAGAGAGAGAGAGAGCTTTAGAGAGAGAGAGCTTTAGAGAGAGAGAGAGCTTTAAAATCAGCACTCAAGCCTTTTCTCTTCCTATCCCTATCCCAACCCCCCCCCCCCCAAACCAGCAGCAAAGCCACCAGCACTCGAGAGACAGAGGAAGATGAAATCTCTAGTCTGAGAAACAAGAGGAGGTAGATAAACATACCCCCCCCCTCTCTCCTTCATAATTTGTTAAAGTGTTCCCTTTGTGTTGTGTGGACTCTACTGTATTAAGCAAGTTTCACATCGTACTATCTCCAAAGAGGAGTCAACAGTCTCTTGGCGTGCAGGCAGTTGTTGCCTGCTTTAAATATTTTTTGGTGTGTTTGTTTGTTTGTTTGTTTGTTTGTTTGTTTGTTTGTTTCAAAACCGAGGGCCTGCCTGCGTTCAACAGATCCAAACCCAGTTCTCAGAGGGGAAAATGGAGTCAAGTCCGAAGTCACTGGCATTTAGGTCATCGGCCATTGACAGTCATAGGAGATGGGAATATCGTCCTTTCTCCAATGGAGACTCACCTGGGTATGCATCAACCACATCTAAGGGCAGGCCTGGGTTAGTACGGGGTGGTGGATGGGGAGGAAGGATCTGGAAAGAGCTTTGCGATGGGAAACTATGATCAGAATGTTGCACAGAAAACAAAATTTGTACTTAAAAAAAAAAAAGGCTCCCGATATCTATCCAAAAATGAAAGGAAATAAAAACCGACATCAGAACTTTACTAACTGCAAATGCTCCATCTCCCTGTATCCAACCACTCCACTCCCAGATAGGTAGATGATAGTTTGCACTTCTGTCCCAGTTGGGCTGTCGAGGTTAAGGGAAGGGGAACCACCTCTGTGGTTATGTGATCCACACACGAAATAAAATAAAAGGAGCGGATAAACGTGCCTGGCATTTTAAGATGCTCAATTTCTTTGCAAGCTTCATTTTGTTTCATTCTTTTAAAGGTTTACTTATTTATTTTCACTTACATTGAGTACACTAAAGCCCTTTTCACATACACAGGGCAGTAGAGTGCATGGGATATCCCTTTGCAGAGGGTTGTGAGCCACCATGTGGTTTCTGTGGAATCGAACTCAGGACCTCTGGAAGAGCAGAGCGGTGAGTGCTCTTAACCTCGGAGCCATCTCTCCAGCCCTTGACAAGCTTTATTTAACTAAACATTAAACATGAATCAGAAACGCCAAACCCTGTACATATATGGTCCAGATTCACCCTTACTTAGAAATCCCCGAGCTGGCAGGGCGAGGCTGGGAATTGAGAGTGAGCAAAAAGGGAGTCTGCCTCTTTCCCCCAGGGTGTGCTATCAACTCCATTACCATTTCCAAACAGCTGGGTGTGAGTCTAACTAAGGTTTCCTTCAGTCAGACATTTGCCAGGAGCCGGAGCCCTGACAGGACAGCGAGAGCGATGATCAGACATCATTTCACAGTGAAATCATCACTCGCTGATTTCAGGCAGAAAACTTTAGAAAACTCTAAACTCTAAAGAGGCACTGAAGCGTGCTAGGGCAGCAGCAGTACTTCCCCGACTGACCTTCAGGAACCTGCATATTCTCCAGCCCCGCCCCACCCCACCCCCTCTCAGCTAGCTCCTGTCCACCCCTCCCCCTCCCCCCACATACAGGGAGGAGGCCTTGTGTGTGTGTGGGGGGGGGGGGGGCGGCAGCGGGAAGATGCAACTCTCTCTTGAGAGAGAGTTCGGGTCTCCCAAACAAATACATAACTAGAAACTTCATTTATTTACTTTATTTCATCGAGCATACCGTGGAAGAGGGAAAAGGAACAGGGAAGCTAGGCCAACTGGTCGAGCTCCTCCTTTCGTTTTGTTTCAAAAAGGAAAGGAAAAGCCAAAGAACCCCCTCTTTTTGGTGAAAGGAACAGAATGGTGAAAGTTGAAACATCGGCTCGCCACTTAATACTTTGGCTTTTAATAAAAGGGACAGCAGATCGACTTCCGAGTTGATTAAGAGAGAGAGAAAGAGAGAGAGAGAGAGAGAGAGAGAGAGAGAGAGAGAGAGAGAGAGAATAAAAACCACAAAAAAACGTTTTGTCGACCAGCCTCCTTTTAAACCTCTGTTACACAGGAAGACTGGTCAACCTCATTCCCCCCTCCCCCCACTCACACACACACCCCTCCCCCTCCACGGAGAGGTTTAATGAGAGAAGAAAGGTAGAAGAAGAGAGTAAAGGCCAGTCATGAGCACGTGGAGAGAATTTGGGAGGGGAATGGGGAGAGAAGGGACAAAGGGGAAGAGGGGAAGAGAGGAAGAGCAAAAGAGCAAAGAGAGGAGCAAAGAGAGCCAACCTCATATTTTATTTTATTTTTTTTAAAGATTTATTTATTTTATTTATGCGTAAGAGTACACTGTAGCTATTTTCAGACACACCAGAAGAGAGCATCAGATCCCATTACAGATGGTTGTCAGCCACCTTGTGGTTGCTGGTAATTGAACTCAGGACCTCTGGGAGAAATTTGTGTGTGTGTGTGTGTGTGTGTGTGTGTGTGTGTGTGTGTGTGTGTGTGCCCGTTAGTTTAAAAATCTGCTGTAGACCTCCCTTTTAATATCTGTTTAACAAATATTTTTACCATATTTAAATTTTATTTATTTTATTTTACTTAAAAATAATAATGAATAAAGAGTCAATGTGAATAAACAATAAAACAAAAATCAAGGTGATCGGGGTTGGGGATTTAGCTCAGTGGTAGAGCGCTTGCCTAGCAAGAGTAAGGCCCTGGGTTCGGTCCCCAGCTCCGAAAAAAAGAAAAAAGAAAAAAAAAAAATCAAGGTGATCAACAGATACCGACGACTGACATGGAAAAAAGTTAATAGATCGCCATAAAAACAGAGTAAGTGCGATGTAAACAATAAAACAGATGGGATGGAGAGATGGCTCAGCGGTTAAGAGCACTGACCGCTCTCCCAGAGGTCCTGAGTTCAAATCCCAGCAACCACATGGTGGCTCACAACCATCTGTAATGAGACCTGATGCCCTCTTCTGGTGTGTCTGAAGACAGCTACAGTGTACTCACATGCGTTAAATAAATAAATTTAAAAAAAAAAGAAAACAATAAAGCAGAAATTAAGACGAGGGACACAGAAGGACAAGGGAGATAAAACAATTAAATGTTAACAGACATAAAGTGGGAACGACGGGGTTGGGGATTTAGCTCTGTGGTAGAGTGCTTGCCTAGCAAATGCAAGGCCCTGGATTCAGTCCCCAGCTCTGAAAAAAGAAAAAAGAAAAAAGAAAAAAAAAGAAAAGCGGGAACGAGATGAAGGGCAAATATAGACGACTGAAACGAAATGATGGAATAAATTTATAAAATAATAATAAAATACGAGTAAATACGAATAAATGGCAAACTGGACTTTAATAAATGTTTAAATCAAGGTGAATGACAAATACAATTTAGACAAAAAGGTTTTGAAAAATGAAAAGAAATAGAAAGCATATATGAATCAATAACAAGACTGAAGTCACAATGGCCTTGAAGTGACACGGACGACAAACGTGAAAAACATAAATGAAATAATTTCGACAGCCACGGACATTCACATGGTGTGTTGGGAAACACCGCAGTCTTTATTTGGCGAGTAAAAACGCCTCGGGGAACTCTGTACATAGGAGGCTGGGAGCATGAATCACTCTATCTATCTATCTATCTATCTATCTATCTATCTATCTATCTATCTATCTATCTATCTATTTTTTATTTTTCTCTCCCTTACATCTTCCCACCATACCATACGTTTCTCCTTATACAAATCCATAGATTTATATATGTTCTTAATTTCATTTTTTTCCTCTGCCACACAGCCCACCACACAGAACCTCTAGATCTCGGGATCCCCTTCTGCCAGCACCAGTGGCAAGGGCACAGCTCCCCAGAGAATTAACTCGATCCGAACATAAGCGCGACAAGAAATTAAAAGTTAAATCGGAAGTGAAACTGAAAATGAAATTTTGGCCGAAAATAAAATAAAATGAAAGGTATAAGTTTTGTGACAATCAAATCATAAATCCCAATTGGGCAAAAAATAAAATTACAAAGTCAAAATTTTGTCCAGTCCACTGTGCTCCTGTGGAATCCCTCCCTGGAACTTGCTCGGTAGAGTAGTCTAGTCCCAAACTCACAGAGGTCTGCCCTGCCTTTCTCTGAAACCTACAGAGCCAGTCAAAACCTACAATCCTTTGTTGTTTGTTTGGCAGTTTGGCAGTTTGTTTGTTCCTGGACAAAAATGTGGGCTCTCTCTGATTCCTATATGTCTGCATGCCAGAAGAGGGCACCAGAACATAAGAGGACACACCACACAGCTCCTGAGAATCCAGAGGGTTTTTTTTTGTTTTGTTTGTTTTGTTTGTTTTTTCTTCCTCTTTTCTTTTTTTCCGGAGCTGGGGACCTTGCTCTTCCCAGGGCCTTGCGCTTGCTAGGCAAGCGCTCTACCACTGAGCTAAATCCCCAACCCCGAGAATCCAGGTTTTTGACCAAAACAAAAAACAACAACAGGGGCTGGAGAGATGGCTCAGCGGTTAAGAGCACTGACTGCTCTTCCAGACGTCCTGAGTTCAATTGCCAGCAACCACATGGTGGCTCACAACCATCTGTAATGAGATCTGATTGATCTCTTCTGGTGTGTCTGAAGATAACTGCAGCATACTCAGATAAATAAAAAACAAATCTAAAAAAATTAAAAACAACAACAAAAAACACAAAAACAAACAAACAAACAAAACCCCCAAAACTAACAACCTAGAGGGTAGATATCTGCCTGCCCAGGTCTTCTAGTGCTATTTAAGGCTTCCTGTAGATAATAAAGCTTGTGTATCTTTTATCCAGGAACAGAATCATCAAGGCAGGGTAGGAGAGAAGCCCTGTTTGGGATTAAACGTTTCTACAACGTAACAGGAGGAGGCGGAGGGAGAGGGGCTCCTCAGACATAAATCTAAAATAGTACAATGGATCATTTTGAAGGCGTGTGGGTGAGGGTGACTGGAGACAGAGTTTTTCTCTGAGTGAGTGTGGAACTCACTGTCCCTGAGCTCAGCCTGTGATGAGAGAGAGAGAGAGAGAGAGAGAGAGAGAGAGAGAGAGAGAGAGAGAGATCGAATTTTCTGTGTCTCTCTGTCTCTGTCTGTCTGTCTCTCTCTCTCTGTGTCTGTCTCTCTCTCTGTCTCCCTGTCTCTGTCTCTCTTCCTCTCTCTGTCTCTCTGTCTCTCTCTGTCTCTGTCTCTCCCCCCTCCCCCATGCGTGTGTTTGTGTGTTCAACCGAGGAGGCAATGGCAGATAAATGTCTGCCCCTCCTCTGTAAGCCAGGCCACTCCATTACTGCCTTTCCTTTTTCTTAGTTTGTTTGGTTTATTCCAAGTTAATTGTATCTGTTTCTTTATTTTCCTCCTCATTTCTTTAGTTGAGTCAGGGGTCTTTGCACAAAAGCCCTGGAAATCAGTACCTGGATCAGGTCTGCAGCCTGCTCACAGAGTTCTACCCACCTTCACCTCTCAAGTGATGCAATCAAAGACATGCAGCACCACACCTGGCTTCTTTTCACATGTACATTTACTTTAGTTCCAATGCTCATTCAGGTCTGAGAGACGGGGGAGGGAAGGAGGGAAGAGAGACAGAGAGTGACAGAGAAACAGTTGACCGAGAGGGAGAATTGTAGGTTAATTATTGTTCCGTCTCCTCAATCACGGTCTACTGGTCGCCATCGTGGCAACCATGCCCCGCAACCCTACCTTCGGTAAGATCAAGCATAATGGCGGCAACCATATAATTCCTGCTTAGTCGCACTGAACACTCCGGTCATCACTACCTGTGGAGAATTGTAAGGGGGCTCCTCTGGTCTAGAGAGTAGTACCCTTGAATGAAATGAGGATCACAGCAAGCATTATTTGTTTTGAGATATAAGATGTGGAAAGAACTATATGTGTGGATTTACAGACAGACAGACAGACAGACAGACAGACAGACAGACAGACAGAGAGGACAGGACAGGACAGGACAGGACAGGACAGGACAGGACAGGAGAAAAAAACAAGAACACAAACAAAAACTCAAAATGGAAGTCCGGTTCCAAATAGTCTCTGTCTGCCCTGTCGCTCTAGTGTTGGTGGTCCAGGTTATAAAAGCTTATACATGGGTGGGTGCGGGAAGTGCTGCTGGGTGTTCAGTTCAGGTCCAAGATTATTGCGGGTAACTAGACAACAAAGAAAGCAGTTAGACTGACTCCTACAGTGTTCGGTTTCTGAGTGTGTTATCACACAGAAGAGCCTAACAGAATATGTAATGAATTCTGGCAGCAACAGCAGAAACAACCAATGAGAAAGTGTCCTTATAATACTAGCAACTGCAACAAAATGGCAGACTAGCCAGCTAACAGTTCCCTAGCCATTAACTCATCTGACATAGGCCTTCTTCACGTTGCATCTAGATAGGTCTTCCTGTCTTCCTCTCCAGTGTGTGTGTGTGTGTGTGTGTGTGTGTGTGTGTGTGTGTGTGTGTGTGTGTGTGTAAAGAGAGAGAGAAGGAGGGGGGGAGAGAGAGAGAGAGCTTTAGAGAGAGAGAGCTTTAGAGAGAGAGAGAGCTTTAAAATCAGCACTCAAGCCTTTTCTCTTCCTATCCCTATCCCAACCCCCCCCCCCCCAAACCAGCAGCAAAGCCACCAGCACTCGAGAGACAGAGGAAGATGAAATCTCTAGTCTGAGAAACAAGAGGAGGTAGATAAACATACCCCCCCCCTCTCTCCTTCATAATTTGTTAAAGTGTTCCCTTTGTGTTGTGTGGACTCTACTGTATTAAGCAAGTTTCACATCGTACTATCTCCAAAGAGGAGTCAACAGTCTCTTGGCGTGCAGGCAGTTGTTGCCTGCTTTAAATATTTTTTGGTGTGTTTGTTTGTTTGTTTGTTTGTTTGTTTGTTTGTTTGTTTCAAAACCGAGGGCCTGCCTGCGTTCAACAGATCCAAACCCAGTTCTCAGAGGGGAAAATGGAGTCAAGTCCGAAGTCACTGGCATTTAGGTCATCGGCCATTGACAGTCATAGGAGATGGGAATATCGTCCTTTCTCCAATGGAGACTCACCTGGGTATGCATCAACCACATCTAAGGGCAGGCCTGGGTTAGTACGGGGTGGTGGATGGGGAGGAAGGATCTGGAAAGAGCTTTGCGATGGGAAACTATGATCAGAATGTTGCACAGAAAACAAAATTTGTACTTAAAAAAAAAAAAGGCTCCCGATATCTATCCAAAAATGAAAGGAAATAAAAACCGACATCAGAACTTTACTAACTGCAAATGCTCCATCTCCCTGTATCCAACCACTCCACTCCCAGATAGGTAGATGATAGTTTGCACTTCTGTCCCAGTTGGGCTGTCGAGGTTAAGGGAAGGGGAACCACCTCTGTGGTTATGTGATCCACACACGAAATAAAATAAAAGGAGCGGATAAACGTGCCTGGCATTTTAAGATGCTCAATTTCTTTGCAAGCTTCATTTTGTTTCATTCTTTTAAAGGTTTACTTATTTATTTTCACTTACATTGAGTACACTAAAGCCCTTTTCACATACACAGGGCAGTAGAGTGCATGGGATATCCCTTTGCAGAGGGTTGTGAGCCACCATGTGGTTTCTGTGGAATCGAACTCAGGACCTCTGGAAGAGCAGAGCGGTGAGTGCTCTTAACCTCGGAGCCATCTCTCCAGCCCTTGACAAGCTTTATTTAACTAAACATTAAACATGAATCAGAAACGCCAAACCCTGTACATATATGGTCCAGATTCACCCTTACTTAGAAATCCCCGAGCTGGCAGGGCGAGGCTGGGAATTGAGAGTGAGCAAAAAGGGAGTCTGCCTCTTTCCCCCAGGGTGTGCTATCAACTCCATTACCATTTCCAAACAGCTGGGTGTGAGTCTAACTAAGGTTTCCTTCAGTCAGACATTTGCCAGGAGCCGGAGCCCTGACAGGACAGCGAGAGCGATGATCAGACATCATTTCACAGTGAAATCATCACTCGCTGATTTCAGGCAGAAAACTTTAGAAAACTCTAAACTCTAAAGAGGCACTGAAGCGTGCTAGGGCAGCAGCAGTACTTCCCCGACTGACCTTCAGGAACCTGCATATTCTCCAGCCCCGCCCCACCCCACCCCCTCTCAGCTAGCTCCTGTCCACCCCTCCCCCTCCCCCCACATACAGGGAGGAGGCCTTGTGTGTGTGTGGGGGGGGGGGGGCGGCAGCGGGAAGATGCAACTCTCTCTTGAGAGAGAGTTCGGGTCTCCCAAACAAATACATAACTAGAAACTTCATTTATTTACTTTATTTCATCGAGCATACCGTGGAAGAGGGAAAAGGAACAGGGAAGCTAGGCCAACTGGTCGAGCTCCTCCTTTCGTTTTGTTTCAAAAAGGAAAGGAAAAGCCAAAGAACCCCCTCTTTTTGGTGAAAGGAACAGAATGGTGAAAGTTGAAACATCGGCTCGCCACTTAATACTTTGGCTTTTAATAAAAGGGACAGCAGATCGACTTCCGAGTTGATTAAGAGAGAGAGAAAGAGAGAGAGAGAGAGAGAGAGAGAGAGAGAGAGAGAGAGAGAGAGAGAGAGAGAGAATAAAAACCACAAAAAAAACGTTTTGT
>NW_028238804.1:0-5000 GCF_021556685.1 Rattus norvegicus
TCTTCCCTCCTCTCCGGTCCCAGCCAGCGGGACCATAGACACTTTTGAGGCCGAGAGGGTGCTGTGTCCCCGGCCTCCGAGCCGAGGTGGCCCGGCTAGGGGGCGCCACGGAGTTTTTTTTTTTTTTTTTCTTTTCCAGGAGTCCCTTCGGTCCCAGCCAGCGGGACCATAGACACTTTTGAGGCCGAGAGGGTGCTGTGTCCCCGGCCTCCGAGCCGAGGTGGCCCGGCTAGGGGGCGCCACGGAGTTTTTTTTTTCTTTTCCAGGAGTCCCTTCGGTCCCTGATAGCGGGAGCCTGGACCTCTGAGGCCGAGAGGGTGCTGTGTCCCCGGCCTCCGAGCCGAGGTGGCCCGGCTAGGGGGCGCCACGGAGTTTTTTTTTTTTTTTTCTTTTCCAGGAGTCCCTTCGGTCCCTGATAGCGGGAGCCTGGACCTCTGAGGCCGAGAGGGTGCTGTGTCCCCGGCCTCCGAGCCGAGGTGGCCCGGCTAGGGGGCGCCACGGAGTTTTTTTTTTTTTTTTTCTTTTCCAGGAGTCCCTTCGGTCCCTGATAGCGGGAGCCTGGACCTCTGAGGCCGAGAGGGTGCTGTGTCCCCGGCCTCCGAGCCGAGGTGGCCCGGCTAGGGGGCGCCACGGAGTTTTTTTTTTTTTTTTTTTCTTTTCCAGGAGTCCCTTCGGTCCCTGATAGCGGGAGCCTGGACCTCTGAGGCCGAGAGGGTGCTGTGTCCCCGGCCTCCGAGCCGAGGTGGCCCGGCTAGGGGGCGCCACGGAGTTTTTTTTTTTTTTTTTCTTTTCCAGGAGTCCCTTCGGTCCCTGATAGCGGGAGCCTGGACCTCTGAGGCCGAGAGGGTGCTGTGTCCCCGGCCTCCGAGCCGAGGTGGCCCGGCTAGGGGGCGCCACGGAGTTTTTTTTTTTTTTTTTTTTCTTTTCCAGGAGTCCCTTCGGTCCCTGATAGCGGGAGCCTGGACCTCTGAGGCCGAGAGGGTGCTGTGTCCCCGGCCTCCGAGCCGAGGTGGCCCGGCTAGGTGGCGCCACGGATTTTTTTTTTTTTCTTTTCCAGGAGTCCCTTCGGTCCCTGATAGCGGGAGCCTGGACCTCTGAGGCCGAGAGGGTGCTGTGTCCCCGGCCTCCGAGCCGAGGTGGCCCGGCTAGGGGGCGCCACGGAGTTTTTTTTTTTTTTTTTCTTTTCCAGGAGTCCCTTCGGTCCCTGATAGCGGGAGCCTGGACCTCTGAGGCCGAGAGGGTGCTGTGTCCCCGGCCTCCGAGCCGAGGTGGCCCGGCTAGGGGGCGCCACGGAGTTTTTTTTTTTTTTTTTCTTTTCCAGGAGTCCCTTCGGTCCCTGATAGCGGGAGCCTGGACCTCTGAGGCCGAGAGGGTGCTGTGTCCCCGGCCTCCGAGCCGAGGTGGCCCGGCTAGGTGGCGCCACGGATTTTTTTTTTTTTCTTTTCCAGGAGTCCCTTCGGTCCCTGATAGCGGGAGCCTGGACCTCTGAGGCCGAGAGGGTGCTGTGTCCCCGGCCTCCGAGCCGAGGTGTCCCGGCTAGGGGGCGCCTCCGAGACTTTATTTTTTCCAGGATCCTCCCCGGTCCCTGCCAGCGGGAGCATGGACTTCTGAGGCCGAGGGGAAGCTGTGTTCCAGGCTATCTACCATGGCCTCCTCGGTCTGTGAGCACTCAGGGTTCTAAGGTCGACCAGTTGTTCCTTTGCGGTCCGGTTCTCTTTCTACATGGGGACCTCTTGGGGACACGTCACCGAACATGACTTCCAGACGTTCCGTGTGGCCTGTCATGTTTATCCCTGTGTCTTTTACACTTTTCATCTTTGCTATCTGTCCTTATTGTACCTGGAGATATATGCTGACACGCTGTCCTTTTGACTCTTTTTGTCATTAAAGGACGTTGGAAGAGGCTTGCACCAAGGCTGTTTGCTTGTCCAGCCCTAGCTCTTTTCTTCTGCGCATGGGCCTCTTCGATGCTTGAAGCTTAGCGTCCCCCCCATGAGTACGCGCTTCCTGCTTTCCCGTGCTTGCTTGCCTGTGCTCTCTGGGGCAGCTTTATGACAACCGTCCCGCGTGTCAGGCGTTCCCGATTTCCCCGTGGTGGTTGTCGTCCGTTACCGGTAGGAGTCGTTGGTGCCGAGTGCGACTGGAAGGGTTTTCCCGTTTGGTGCTAGTGACCCCCTGGCGTGCTCCTCTGCGGCCGACCGGTTTTTTTATTTGTTTTTTTTTTGTTTTTTTTTTTTTTTTTTTTGGAAGGAGTTCCCGAACCTCCGCTGCTTGGTGGTGTGTCCCTTTCTTTCCTGCTGTGTGCCTCCCGAGTTGCACCTTTTCTCCTTCGAAGGGGATTTTATTTTTTTATTTTTATTTTTTTTTTATTTTTATTTTTTTTGAAGGAGTTCCCGAACCTCCGCTGCCCGTTGAGTCCCGTTCTTCCACGCCACGTGCCTCCCGAGTGCAACGCTTCCTTTTTTTTCTCGCCCTCGAGAAGGGTAAATTTTTTTTTTTTTGTGTGTGTGTGGCAGTGTTAGCGACTTCTTCCCGTGCTCTCTCTCGCTCTTCTCGCTCGTATTCCCGTCCAGTGCGTGTTAGAAAGCTCTCACGCCCGTTGTTCCCGATGCATGGCGTGTCTCGCTCCCGTTGGATCGATGTGGTGCTGCCGCGTTCTCTTCGGGCCGGGGCCTAAGCCGCGCCAGGCGAGGGACGGACATTCATGGCGAATGGTCATTCAGCGCGAATGGCGACCGCTCTTCTCGTTCTGCCAGCGGGCCCCTCGTCTCTCCTCCCCATTCCTTTGCAGGGTGGTGTGTGGAAGTCAGGGGTGCGGCTGTCCGGCACGAGCGCTGACCCGCGCACACTTGTTGCTGTGGTTCGCGGTGTCCCTGTGGACGTGTCGGGGGCGCTTGCCCCCACGCCGTTCACTGCTTCGCGGCCCTCTTCCCCCGTGCCGGGGGAAGGTGGTAGACCCGCTGCGGTGCATACCCTTCCCGAATGGTGTGTGCACGCGCCCTGCTTTGTGTGAGCCTTGCGGTGCTCCTGGAGCGTTCCGGGCTTTGACCACCAAGGTGCCCGCTTCTGAGTTGGCGGTGGCGCTTCCCGCTCCCCGGCGTGCCTCCTGTGCTCCATGGTGCTTGTGCCTTTACGCTTTCCCTTGTCCTAGTTGCCGGCTTTCTGCACGGTGACAGAAAAGGGGGGGGGTCGAGGAGTTGAGTGTGCGGTTAAAAGGCTCCTTCCGTTGGGTGAGCGCCCACCCCGTGCCTATGTTTTTGGTGCCTTCACCCGCGGGCCCTGCGCGGTTAGGGTGGTGCTGAGCGATCGCGGCTGGCCCTTTTTAAAGACCGGACTCCCTCAAGTCAAGGCTCCTCCTTTGTGTGCGCCTTGAAGAGGCCTGGCCCTCGGCGGGGACCTGTCGCAGGTCCCCCCGGTCCGCGAATGCTCAAGAAGACCCCGGAGAAAGAGACCTTTGCCGATACCGCAGACCCCCCACCAGCTGGCGCGTGGTCCTTCCCGTTCTGTCCCGCGCCTGTTGCTCGTTTCCCGTTGCGTGCACGGAGCCCTTGGCTGCTCGTCGGTGTTGGGTTCGTCCCGCCCTCAGTGAGGAATTTGCCTTCTCTAGCTATCTTCGGAAAGGGCTTTACGATCTCCGAGGGGCTTCTCCCGGATGGTCCCCTCGGCTGCCCGCCCTGACCTCAGCCTTCTGCGCGCAGCGTTTGCTCTCTCGCCTACCGCGACCCGCGCCTCCCCGCTCCGAGTACGAGGAGGGATCACGCGGGACGGGGCTCTGTCGACCTGCCGCTGTGCGGAGCTTGTGGGGGAGGTTGGGTTTCTGGTGGCAGGTGGCGGGGAAGGGCCGTGCACACGCCCGCGTGCGCGGTACCCCCTCTCACCGCGAGGGGTCGTCGCGGGACGGGTGGGTTTGGAAGGGCGGCGCTGGGCTCCCGGTCCCACCCGCCTCCGTTTCCCCCGTGCCCTCCGTCGCGTGTGCGTCCCTCCCACGCGCGTCCACGTCCCGGCCACTCTCGCGGCGAGGTCGTGTCGCGTGTGGTGCGTGCCGCGTGCTCTCGGGCGTCTGCGGTTGCCGCCTCGTCCCCCCCTTCCACGGCAGCGTTCCCACGGCCGGTGGAGATCGCGGGAGCCGTCCTACCCCCCCTTCCCCCTCCGCGGGGCTCTCGAGGGTCCGTGAACCGCGGGGTTGGCCTCGCTCTCGGGGGCGGACTTCTTGTTTGGGGGAACCGGCGGTCGGCCGCGTCCGGCGCGTCGTCGGACGTTGGGACCCGCTGCCACGCGGGGGTCTTCGTCGGTTGGCGTCGGCGTCTGCCTCGGTTCTCTCTCGCGTCGGCTGGCGTCTCCTCGGGCTCCCGGGGGTTGTCCGTTGGTTTCGGGTCGGCTCGGTGCCGCGGGCGTGGCGGGACTGCTCCGGGTTGGGTGCAGTGTGATTCCCGCCGGCTTGGCTCGCGTGCCCGGTCGCCGCCCGAGCGGCCTCCCGGTCCCTTGTGAGGCGTCTCCCGCGGGGGGTGCCGCTGCGGCCGGCCCTGCCGTCGACGGTCCTCGTTCTGCCGGTTCGCTCCCCCTCCCCGCCCGCCGGCATTCCTTTCTCTCTCGCTCCTCGTCTGGCCGACCCGCGGCCGTGCTGCCGGGCCCCTCCTCAACGGGGGGGGCAGCCGGGCGCGCACGGGTCCCGGGGCGGTCGCGGGGTGCCTGGGGGGAAGGGCCGCCCGGCGGGCGGGAGGAAGTTGCGGTTTGAAGGGCGTCCCGGCCGCCGCGGCCGCGGCGGCGCGTCTCGCCTGGTCTCTTGGAGGCGTGTGCGGGGGGAAAGACGCCCCGCGAGGCGTAGAGGAGAAAGAGGCTTTAGTGGCTGTCGCCCACGCCGGTCCGTGGGGCCTGTTGGCTGAGGGTGCGTCTGCGCGGGGGCCCGTCCGGCCCCGCCGTCCTCTGGGAAGGCGTGCGTCGGGGGAAAGCTGCCGGGGTGCCAAGGTGGGCGCCTGGGCGTTGAGTCGAACCCGTGTGCG
>NW_028238804.1:17500-36393 GCF_021556685.1 Rattus norvegicus
AAACTTTGTGACACACAAAGCGATATTCATTTTCTCCTTCTACTTTTCACTCTGTAGACCAAGATGGCAGACTATATCAGCCTTTGTGGAATGTGACCTTGTATTGCTTTGCCCTACTCTGCTCTGCTCTGCTCTGCTCTGCTCAACTTAACAGACGTGTTTTTGCTTTTGTTTATGATTTTTGCTTGCTTGCTTGCTCGCTCGCTCCCATGACTTGACTGTGGTTTCCCTTTCTATTACAGCACGGTGACCAGACTGCCTTGGGGTAATCAGAAAGGAGGCCAGAAGCAGTCTTTTTTCTGACGCACTGAGACTACATACCAGCCGATTTGGAGGAAAAGATATCCCTCTCTCCCTCCCTCCCTCCCTCCCTCCCTCCCTCCCTCCCTCCCTCCCTCCCTCCCTCCCTCCTTGACCCATTTTCCCTCTTTCCCGATACACTCAATAAATTTAAAGTAAATCAATGAATCAAGTCTCTAGTAATTTATTTGTTGGGATTTATTTGTTGGAAATTATCCCTCCACACCTTCGCCCCTCCCCCCACCACTCGAGGATGTCTCCCTGGGGGGGGGGCGGGGGGGTTGGGTGGACTCGTGTAGGCATACCTCTCCTCCCTTGGCTTTCCGGTCCACTTCGCTCCAGCATACCTAACTCTTTGGAAATGGTAATAGAGTTCATGACACACCCTCACAGAGAGAGGAAGAGTCCGATCGTTCACTGATTCGCTCTCACCCAGCCTCGCCCTGACAGCTCAGGCATGTCTAAATCCGAATGTGGGCAATATTTACATGACTTGACTTGGTGCTTCTAACTTTTTCTCTCTCTTTTTTTTTTTTTCTTCTTTAGTATTTTTTTCTTTACCCTACAAACAGCACACTGCAGCTGTCTTCGGACACACAGCAGATCGATCCCATAACAGAGGGTTGTGAGCCACCATGGGAATAGAACTCAGGACCTCTGGAAGAACACAGTCAGAACTCTTAACTGCTGACTCCATTATTTCCGATTAATGTTTAATGTTTATTTTATTTTATTTTATTTTATTTTCGGAGCTGGGGACCGAACCCAGGGCCTTGTGCTTCCTAGGCAAGCGCTCTACCACTGAGCTAAATCCCCAACCCCAATGTTTAATGTTTAAATAAATAAACCTTGTAAAGAAATTAAGCATCTTAAAACCATAGGCATGTGCATCCCCTCCTCATTCGTTCATTCCCTCGCTCATTCATTCATTCATTCATTCAGACAGACAGACAGACAGACAGACAGACAGACAGACAGCAACCAAAGTCTAGCCTTTAACAAAGCAAGAAAGCATACCCTGCGGGACGCACAGATGAATTCCTGAGGCTTACCCTGCAGAGCTTACATGAGGCTTAGTAAAGGACTGACCTGACAACAGCTACCTACATACGTTGAAAAGTCTACCTGGTATTGACGGATGATGACAAACTGTATGTGTGATACAAAACTGTATGTGTGGTTCCCCTTATAACTCATCTCGAAGAGCCCAGCTGTTGGGGCTCGTTCTTTTGGGGGGAAATGGAGGCTTTTCATCTTTCCCAAAGCTCCTCCTAGATCCTTTCTGTCCATCTGTCCATCCGTCCGTCCGTCCGTCTGTCCGTCCGTCCGTCCATCAAATTCTACCCTAGGCCTGCCCTTAGGTTGGTGGTCGTCCATTGAGTGCTAGTGACTTCTGACTTGTCTCTGTCTTCCCCTCTGAGAACTGTATTTAGATCTGATGCAGGCACGCAGGCAGGCAGGCAGGCAGGCAGGCAGGCAGGCAGGCAGGCAGGCAGGCCCTCCCTCGTTTTGAAACAGACAGACAGACAGACAGACAGACAGACCAAAGGGTCAATGACTGACTGCACTTAAAGGGGCTGTTGACTCCTCTTTGGAGTTACCGCTGTTTAAAACTTGCTTGATAAAATAAAGTCATCGAATCCAAACTACGCAAAGGGGACACTATAACAAATTACGACTGCTTGTGTATATAGAAAACAGGGTTTTTTCTTTCCCTTATTCCATTATGTATGTTTGCTTTTCTTCAAGAATAAAACCGGCTAGGTGGTGCCTCGGAGACTTTATTTTTTTTTCCCCCCAGGAGTCCCTTCGGGCCCTGCCAGCGGGAGCCTGGACCTCTGAGGCCAGAGAGGGTGTGCTGTATCCCCGGCTCGCTCCCTCCCTCCTGGGATCAATCTAAAAAATGGACAGTTTTGGACACAAGCTTAAGTAATGTTCAGCTCATTCATGCAAGAGAGGTGTAGGAAGGACAACACCCCCACCCCCACCCCCACCCCCACCCCTACCCCCACCCGACCAAATAATACCCTAACCAATAAAAACTAGCTCCTTACTCCTCCGCCTGAGGATTTCTGCGGTCTCATGGTTTGTTCTTGGTTGTTGTTGTTGTTGTTGTTGTTGTTGTTGTTGTTTTGTTTTGTTTTGTTTTGTTTTGTTTTGTGTTTTTCAGACTTTAAGACAAATGTAGGGGTTGGGGATTTAGCTCAGTGGTAGACCGCTTGCCTAGGAAGCACAAGGCCCCGGGTTCGGTCCTCAGCTCCGAAGAAAAAGGAAGAAAAAAACAAAAACAATAAGACAAATGCTTGTTGTGATTCTCATTTCATTTCAAGGCTGCTATTCTCTAAATCAGAAGGACTCCCTTACAATTCTTCATGGGTAAACTTGCTTTACATCCCTGACATCAACAACAAAAAGAATTCAGAAAGTGGTGATGGACCAATCTGTTTGGGTGTTTCTTGCCTGCTTGACCTTGACTCGCACAAGAGAGCATAGAGAATAAAATAAAGTAGGTGGATGGAGAGATGGCACCGTCGTTAAGAGCACTGATTGCTCTTACAGCGGTCCTGAGTTCAATACCCAGCCAACACATGGCGGCTTGCAACCATCTGTAATTGTCAATCATGCCCTCTTCTGGGGTGTCTGAAGACACCTACAGGGTACTCGAATAGACATAAAACAAACAAACAAACAAACAAATCTTTAACAATTAAAAACAAAAAGAATAAAATAAAGCGAAGGACCCGCCTTGGAGACCTGCCCGGTATTGCTCCAGAGTCTACTTTTTAAAACACAGAGATAGGGGTTGGGGTTTTAGCTCAGTGGTAGAGTCCTTGCCTAGCAAGCTCAAGGACCTGGGTTCAGTCCTCAGCTCTGGGGGAAGAAAAAAAATACACACACACACACACACACACACACACACACACACACACACACACATATAGATAGATAGATAGATAGAGAGAGAGAGAGAGAGAGAGAGAGAGAGAGAGAGAGAGAGTTTGACAGCAATAAAAAACAAAACAAAACCACTTTAAAATACAGAGATGTAAGGATACTCAGAGGGCTCAGAGGAAGCAACCAAGTGTTTGTTATATGGGTGCCAACAATATGGTTCATCTCTTCTTCTCTTCCACGTGGCATGGTGGCCAAGGTGGTGGGGAAACCACACAGTGAAAGGAATTGAACTACAGCACACAAGCAAGTCTCCCTCCCAGACATGAATAAAACTGAAATTAGGCTAAATGTACAATGAAAGGAAGCCAGGTGTTCGTGCATGTCTTTATTTCCATCATTCAAGAGGCAGAGGTGTTTAGAACTGTGTCTCTGTGAGATAGAGGAAGGCAGGCAGGCAGGCAGGCAGGCAGGCAGGCAGGCAGGCAGGCAGGCAGGCCTGATCTAGGTACTGATTTCCAGGTCTATGTGCAGACACCCCTGACTCAAATAAAGGAGTGAAAAGGAAAAAAAAAAATACAATTCACCTGGAAGGGTCAGCCAGCCATCAGATGCAGTGAACTAGAAAATTGGGATTCTCAACTGAGGCCTGTTCCCTCCCTCCCTCCCTCCCTCCCTCCCTCCCTCCCTTCCTTCCTTCCTTCCTGGCTTACAGACAGCCAGGTCCAAGCCCAAAAGAGTCCAGCAAGGAGCTTAGAGACTATGAGAGAGTGCACAGGTGTTCTAGGGAGGAATCAGCTCACCACCCAGCATCCCCATTTGGGTTCTTGTGCAATCGACACAGGGAGATTGACAATCTGGAATTTAGTGAGAAATCAAACAAGGGACACAGAATGCAAAATATTTATTTACACAGCAAGTGGGTCAGTTGGATTAGCAAGCTAGGACACCCACCCCCGACCCCATCCCAGCCCCCTACCACTGCCGGGTCTCCCTTCCTTGTTATCCCTTTCTCATGCCTCCCTCAATATGGGCACACAGGACCAGGAACATGTTTCTCTCAAAAACGCGTTTTCTGCTGTGAACTCAGTCTGGCAGAGAGTGAGTGGGTGAAGGATCCCTAAAGACCAGAGGGTTTATTAGAGGAAGGCTACCTCACAGTGTTCTTCACACCAGGAACAACAACAACAACAACAACAACAACAACAACAACAACAACAACAACAACAGCAGCAGCAACAGCAACAGCAACAATGAATCAACAAATGGTGGACAGGAGATGAGCAGGGATGCTGGGGGGATGGGAGGGAGGGTAGGGCTGGTGAATCTGCACCTCCCTGAAGGTCTGCCTGTGAAATACTGGTTGATATATGCCTAGTTGAGGACAATATTCCCCTCTCCTGTGGTTTTCAATGGGAGATGACTTCATTGCCAGAGACTATGGAATTGTTTCCATTTTCCCCTTCAAGAACTGTGTTTAGATCTGTTACAGACAGGCTCTGGGTTTTGAAACAAACAAACAAACACACACACACACACACACACACACACAACGAGAGAGAGAGAGAGAGAGAGAGAGAGAGAGAGAATAGAGAAAAACAGAGACAGACACAAGAGAATTTGATCTCTCTCTCTCTCTCTCTCTCTCTCTCTCTCTCTCTCTCTCTCTCTCTCTTCTCTCCCCCTCCCCCCTCCCCTAGTTTCTCAGACTGGGTTTCTCTGTATTCGTCTGTAGGGCGGGAAGGACTGAAACTCTCAGATTCACCTTTCTCTGCCTCCCTAGTGCTGCTTTGATGGTAGTTTGGGGAGATTGGGATAGGAAGTAAAAAAGCTTGAGTGCTGATATCAAAGCCTCCCCTCCCCCCCACATGCATGCATGCATACACACACACACACACACACACACACACACACACACACACACCCCTACCTGTCTCCTTCACACAGTTATTAAAAACTTTTTAACTGTGATCTAGAAAGTGTCTAGATCATAGCTTCAGAGTCAGCACATCCTCTCCATACAGAAGACACTGACTGACTGACTGACTGACTGACTGACTGACTGACTGACTGACGGACGGACGGACGGACACACACACACACACACACACACACACACACACACACACACAAATACATATTTATATATTTAAAATGATGCTTAAAAAAAACCCGTCTTCCTGTATAACGGAGGTTTAAAGGGAATCTGGCTGACAGCACGTTTTTGTGGTGTTTTAATTCCTTTTTTTTTTTTTTAACCAAATAGGAGGGAGATCTGTTGTCCCTTTTATTAAAAGCCAAAGTATTAAGTGGCGAGCCGATGTTTCAACTTTCACCATTCTGTTCCTTTCACCAAAAAGAGGGGGTTCTTTGGCTTTTCCTTTCCTTTTTGAAACAAAACGAAAGGAGGAGCTCGACCAGTTGGCCTAGCTTCCCTGTTCCTTTTCCCTCTTCCATGGTATGCTCGATGAAATAAAGTAAACAAATGAAGTTTCTAGTTATGTATTTGTTTGGGAGACCCGAACTATCTCTCAAGAGAGAGTTGCGGGTGTTGGGGATTTAGCTCAGTGGTAGAGCGCTTGCCTAGCAAGCGCAAGGCCCTGGGTTCGGTCCCCAGCTACGGAAAAAAAAAAAAAAAAAAAAAGAAAAAAAAAAAAGAAAGAAAGAAAGAAAGAAAGAAAGAAAGAAAGAAAAGAAAAAAAGAAAAGGAAAAAAAAACGAGAGAGTTGCATCTCCCCGCCGCCCCCCCCCACACAAGGCCTCCTCCCTGTATGTGGGGGGAGGGGGAGGGGTGGACAGGAGCTAGCTGAGAGGGGGTGGGGTGGGGCGGGGCTGGAGAATATGCAGGTTCCTGAAGGTCAGTCGGGGAAGTACTGCTGCTGCCCTAGCACGCTTCAGTGCCTCTTTAGAGTTTAGAGTTTTCTAAAGTTTTCTGCCTGAAATCAGCGAGTGATGATTTCACTGTGAAATGATGTCTGATCATCGCTCTCGCTGTCCTGTCAGGGCTCCGGCTCCTGGCAAATGTCTGACTGAAGGAAACCTTAGTTAGACTCACACCCAGCTGTTTGGAAATGGTAATGGAGTTGATAGCACACCCTGGGGGAAAGAGGCAGACTCCCTTTTTGCTCACTCTCAATTCCCAGCCTCGCCCTGCCAGCTCGGGGATTTCTAAGTAAGGGTGAATCTGGACCATATATGTACAGGGTTTGGCGTTTCTGATTCATGTTTAATGTTTAGTTAAATAAAGCTTGTCAAGGGCTGGAGAGATGGCTCCGAGGTTAAGAGCACTCACCGCTCTGCTCTTCCAGAGGTCCTGAGTTCGATTCCACAGAAACCACATGGTGGCTCACAACCCTCTGCAAAGGGATATCCCATGCACTCTACTGCCCTGTGTATGTGAAAAGGGCTTTAGTGTACTCAATGTAAGTGAAAATAAATAAGTAAACCTTTAAAAGAATGAAACAAAATGAAGCTTGCAAAGAAATTGAGCATCTTAAAATGCCAGGCACGTTTATCCGCTCCTTTTATTTTATTTCGTGTGTGGATCACATAACCACAGAGGTGGTTCCCCTTCCCTTAACCTCGACAGCCCAACTGGGACAGAAGTGCAAACTATCATCTACCTATCTGGGAGTGGAGTGGTTGGATACAGGGAGATGGAGCATTTGCAGTTAGTAAAGTTCTGATGTCGGTTTTTATTTCCTTTCATTTTTGGATAGATATCGGGAGCCTTTTTTTTTTTTAAGTACAAATTTTGTTTTCTGTGCAACATTCTGATCATAGTTTCCCATCGCAAAGCTCTTTCCAGATCCTTCCTCCCCATCCACCACCCCGTACTAACCCAGGCCTGCCCTTAGATGTGGTTGATGCATACCCAGGTGAGTCTCCATTGGAGAAAGGACGATATTCCCATCTCCTATGACTGTCAATGGCCGATGACCTAAATGCCAGTGACTTCGGACTTGACTCCATTTTCCCCTCTGAGAACTGGGTTTGGATCTGTTGAACGCAGGCAGGCCCTCGGTTTTGAAACAAACAAACAAACAAACAAACAAACAAACAAACAAACAAACACACCAAAAAATATTTAAAGCAGGCAACAACTGCCTGCACGCCAAGAGACTGTTGACTCCTCTTTGGAGATAGTACGATGTGAAACTTGCTTAATACAGTAGAGTCCACACAACACAAAGGGAACACTTTAACAAATTATGAAGGAGAGAGGGGGGGGGTATGTTTATCTACCTCCTCTTGTTTCTCAGACTAGAGATTTCATCTTCCTCTGTCTCTCGAGTGCTGGTGGCTTTGCTGCTGGTTTGGGGGGGGGGGGTTGGGATAGGGATAGGAAGAGAAAAGGCTTGAGTGCTGATTTTAAAGCTCTCTCTCTCTCTAAAGCTCTCTCTCTCTAAAGCTCTCTCTCTCTCTCCCCCCCTCCTTCTCTCTCTCTTTACACACACACACACACACACACACACACACACACACACACACACACACACACACACTGGAGAGGAAGACAGGAAGACCTATCTAGATGCAACGTGAAGAAGGCCTATGTCAGATGAGTTAATGGCTAGGGAACTGTTAGCTGGCTAGTCTGCCATTTTGTTGCAGTTGCTAGTATTATAAGGACACTTTCTCATTGGTTGTTTCTGCTGTTGCTGCCAGAATTCATTACATATTCTGTTAGGCTCTTCTGTGTGATAACACACTCAGAAACCGAACACTGTAGGAGTCAGTCTAACTGCTTTCTTTGTTGTCTAGTTACCCGCAATAATCTTGGACCTGAACTGAACACCCAGCAGCACTTCCCGCACCCACCCATGTATAAGCTTTTATAACCTGGACCACCAACACTAGAGCGACAGGGCAGACAGAGACTATTTGGAACCGGACTTCCATTTTGAGTTTTTGTTTGTGTTCTTGTTTTTTTCTCCTGTCCTGTCCTGTCCTGTCCTGTCCTGTCCTGTCCTGTCCTCTCTGTCTGTCTGTCTGTCTGTCTGTCTGTCTGTCTGTCTGTAAATCCACACATATAGTTCTTTCCACATCTTATATCTCAAAACAAATAATGCTTGCTGTGATCCTCATTTCATTCAAGGGTACTACTCTCTAGACCAGAGGAGCCCCCTTACAATTCTCCACAGGTAGTGATGACCGGAGTGTTCAGTGCGACTAAGCAGGAATTATATGGTTGCCGCCATTATGCTTGATCTTACCGAAGGTAGGGTTGCGGGGCATGGTTGCCACGATGGCGACCAGTAGACCGTGATTGAGGAGACGGAACAATAATTAACCTACAATTCTCCCTCTCGGTCAACTGTTTCTCTGTCACTCTCTGTCTCTCTTCCCTCCTTCCCTCCCCCGTCTCTCAGACCTGAATGAGCATTGGAACTAAAGTAAATGTACATGTGAAAAGAAGCCAGGTGTGGTGCTGCATGTCTTTGATTGCATCACTTGAGAGGTGAAGGTGGGTAGAACTCTGTGAGCAGGCTGCAGACCTGATCCAGGTACTGATTTCCAGGGCTTTTGTGCAAAGACCCCTGACTCAACTAAAGAAATGAGGAGGAAAATAAAGAAACAGATACAATTAACTTGGAATAAACCAAACAAACTAAGAAAAAGGAAAGGCAGTAATGGAGTGGCCTGGCTTACAGAGGAGGGGCAGACATTTATCTGCCATTGCCTCCTCGGTTGAACACACAAACACACGCATGGGGGAGGGGGGAGAGACAGAGACAGAGAGAGACAGAGAGACAGAGAGAGGAAGAGAGACAGAGACAGGGAGACAGAGAGAGAGACAGACACAGAGAGAGAGAGACAGACAGACAGAGACAGAGAGACACAGAAAATTCGATCTCTCTCTCTCTCTCTCTCTCTCTCTCTCTCTCTCTCTCTCTCTCATCACAGGCTGAGCTCAGGGACAGTGAGTTCCACACTCACTCAGAGAAAAACTCTGTCTCCAGTCACCCTCACCCACACGCCTTCAAAATGATCCATTGTACTATTTTAGATTTATGTCTGAGGAGCCCCTCTCCCTCCGCCTCCTCCTGTTACGTTGTAGAAACGTTTAATCCCAAACAGGGCTTCTCTCCTACCCTGCCTTGATGATTCTGTTCCTGGATAAAAGATACACAAGCTTTATTATCTACAGGAAGCCTTAAATAGCACTAGAAGACCTGGGCAGGCAGATATCTACCCTCTAGGTTGTTAGTTTTGGGGGTTTTGTTTGTTTGTTTGTTTTTGTGTTTTTTGTTGTTGTTTTTAATTTTTTTAGATTTGTTTTTTATTTATCTGAGTATGCTGCAGTTATCTTCAGACACACCAGAAGAGATCAATCAGATCTCATTACAGATGGTTGTGAGCCACCATGTGGTTGCTGGCAATTGAACTCAGGACGTCTGGAAGAGCAGTCAGTGCTCTTAACCGCTGAGCCATCTCTCCAGCCCCTGTTGTTGTTTTTTGTTTTGGTCAAAAACCTGGATTCTCGGGGTTGGGGATTTAGCTCAGTGGTAGAGCGCTTGCCTAGCAAGCGCAAGGCCCTGGGAAGAGCAAGGTCCCCAGCTCCGGAAAAAAAGAAAAGAGGAAGAAAAAACAAACAAAACAAACAAAACAAAAAAAAACCCTCTGGATTCTCAGGAGCTGTGTGGTGTGTCCTCTTATGTTCTGGTGCCCTCTTCTGGCATGCAGACATATAGGAATCAGAGAGAGCCCACATTTTTGTCCAGGAACAAACAAACTGCCAAACTGCCAAACAAACAACAAAGGATTGTAGGTTTTGACTGGCTCTGTAGGTTTCAGAGAAAGGCAGGGCAGACCTCTGTGAGTTTGGGACTAGACTACTCTACCGAGCAAGTTCCAGGGAGGGATTCCACAGGAGCACAGTGGACTGGACAAAATTTTGACTTTGTAATTTTATTTTTTGCCCAATTGGGATTTATGATTTGATTGTCACAAAACTTATACCTTTCATTTTATTTTATTTTCGGCCAAAATTTCATTTTCAGTTTCACTTCCGATTTAACTTTTAATTTCTTGTCGCGCTTATGTTCGGATCGAGTTAATTCTCTGGGGAGCTGTGCCCTTGCCACTGGTGCTGGCAGAAGGGGATCCCGAGATCTAGAGGTTCTGTGTGGTGGGCTGTGTGGCAGAGGAAAAAAATGAAATTAAGAACATATATAAATCTATGGATTTGTATAAGGAGAAACGTATGGTATGGTGGGAAGATGTAAGGGAGAGAAAAATAAAAAATAGATAGATAGATAGATAGATAGATAGATAGATAGATAGATAGATAGATAGAGTGATTCATGCTCCCAGCCTCCTATGTACAGAGTTCCCCGAGGCGTTTTTACTCGCCAAATAAAGACTGCGGTGTTTCCCAACACACCATGTGAATGTCCGTGGCTGTCGAAATTATTTCATTTATGTTTTTCACGTTTGTCGTCCGTGTCACTTCAAGGCCATTGTGACTTCAGTCTTGTTATTGATTCATATATGCTTTCTATTTCTTTTCATTTTTCAAAACCTTTTTGTCTAAATTGTATTTGTCATTCACCTTGATTTAAACATTTATTAAAGTCCAGTTTGCCATTTATTCGTATTTACTCGTATTTTATTATTATTTTATAAATTTATTCCATCATTTCGTTTCAGTCGTCTATATTTGCCCTTCATCTCGTTCCCGCTTTTCTTTTTTTTTCTTTTTTCTTTTTTCTTTTTTCAGAGCTGGGGACTGAATCCAGGGCCTTGCATTTGCTAGGCAAGCACTCTACCACAGAGCTAAATCCCCAACCCCGTCGTTCCCACTTTATGTCTGTTAACATTTAATTGTTTTATCTCCCTTGTCCTTCTGTGTCCCTCGTCTTAATTTCTGCTTTATTGTTTTCTTTTTTTTTTAAATTTATTTATTTAACGCATGTGAGTACACTGTAGCTGTCTTCAGACACACCAGAAGAGGGCATCAGGTCTCATTACAGATGGTTGTGAGCCACCATGTGGTTGCTGGGATTTGAACTCAGGACCTCTGGGAGAGCGGTCAGTGCTCTTAACCGCTGAGCCATCTCTCCATCCCATCTGTTTTATTGTTTACATCGCACTTACTCTGTTTTTATGGCGATCTATTAACTTTTTTCCATGTCAGTCGTCGGTATCTGTTGATCACCTTGATTTTTTTTTTTTCTTTTTTCTTTTTTTCGGAGCTGGGGACCGAACCCAGGGCCTTACTCTTGCTAGGCAAGCGCTCTACCACTGAGCTAAATCCCCAACCCCGATCACCTTGATTTTTGTTTTATTGTTTATTCACATTGACTCTTTATTCATTATTATTTTTAAGTAAAATAAAATAAATAAAATTTAAATATGGTAAAAATATTTGTTAAACAGATATTAAAAGGGAGGTCTACAGCAGATTTTTAAACTAACGGGCACACACACACACACACACACACACACACACACACACACACACACACACAAATTTCTCCCAGAGGTCCTGAGTTCAATTACCAGCAACCACAAGGTGGCTGACAACCATCTGTAATGGGATCTGATGCTCTCTTCTGGTGTGTCTGAAAATAGCTACAGTGTACTCTTACGCATAAATAAAATAAATAAATCTTTAAAAAAAATAAAATAAAATATGAGGTTGGCTCTCTTTGCTCCTCTCTTTGCTCTTTTGCTCTTCCTCTCTTCCCCTCTTCCCCTTTGTCCCTTCTCTCCCCATTCCCCTCCCAAATTCTCTCCACGTGCTCATGACTGGCCTTTACTCTCTTCTTCTACCTTTCTTCTCTCATTAAACCTCTCCGTGGAGGGGGAGGGGTGTGTGTGTGAGTGGGGGGAGGGGGGAATGAGGTTGACCAGTCTTCCTGTGTAACAGAGGTTTAAAAGGAGGCTGGTCGACAAAACGTTTTTTTGTGGTTTTTATTCTCTCTCTCTCTCTCTCTCTCTCTCTCTCTCTCTCTCTCTCTCTCTCTCTTCTCTCTCTCTTAATCAACTCGGAAGTCGATCTGCTGTCCCTTTTATTAAAAGCCAAAGTATTAAGTGGCGAGCCGATGTTTCAACTTTCACCATTCTGTTCCTTTCACCAAAAAGAGGGGGTTCTTTGGCTTTTCCTTTCCTTTTTGAAACAAAACGAAAGGAGGAGCTCGACCAGTTGGCCTAGCTTCCCTGTTCCTTTTCCCTCTTCCACGGTATGCTCGATGAAATAAAGTAAATAAATGAAGTTTCTAGTTATGTATTTGTTTGGGAGACCCGAACTCTCTCTCAAGAGAGAGTTGCATCTTCCCGCTGCCCCCCCCCCCCCCCCCACACACACACAAGGCCTCCTCCCTGTATGTGGGGGGAGGGGGAGGGGTGGACAGGAGCTAGCTGAGAGGGGGTGGGGTGGGGCGGGGCTGGAGAATATGCAGGTTCCTGAAGGTCAGTCGGGGAAGTACTGCTGCTGCCCTAGCACGCTTCAGTGCCTCTTTAGAGTTTAGAGTTTTCTAAAGTTTTCTGCCTGAAATCAGCGAGTGATGATTTCACTGTGAAATGATGTCTGATCATCGCTCTCGCTGTCCTGTCAGGGCTCCGGCTCCTGGCAAATGTCTGACTGAAGGAAACCTTAGTTAGACTCACACCCAGCTGTTTGGAAATGGTAATGGAGTTGATAGCACACCCTGGGGGAAAGAGGCAGACTCCCTTTTTGCTCACTCTCAATTCCCAGCCTCGCCCTGCCAGCTCGGGGATTTCTAAGTAAGGGTGAATCTGGACCATATATGTACAGGGTTTGGCGTTTCTGATTCATGTTTAATGTTTAGTTAAATAAAGCTTGTCAAGGGCTGGAGAGATGGCTCCGAGGTTAAGAGCACTCACCGCTCTGCTCTTCCAGAGGTCCTGAGTTCGATTCCACAGAAACCACATGGTGGCTCACAACCCTCTGCAAAGGGATATCCCATGCACTCTACTGCCCTGTGTATGTGAAAAGGGCTTTAGTGTACTCAATGTAAGTGAAAATAAATAAGTAAACCTTTAAAAGAATGAAACAAAATGAAGCTTGCAAAGAAATTGAGCATCTTAAAATGCCAGGCACGTTTATCCGCTCCTTTTATTTTATTTCGTGTGTGGATCACATAACCACAGAGGTGGTTCCCCTTCCCTTAACCTCGACAGCCCAACTGGGACAGAAGTGCAAACTATCATCTACCTATCTGGGAGTGGAGTGGTTGGATACAGGGAGATGGAGCATTTGCAGTTAGTAAAGTTCTGATGTCGGTTTTTATTTCCTTTCATTTTTGGATAGATATCGGGAGCCTTTTTTTTTTTTAAGTACAAATTTTGTTTTCTGTGCAACATTCTGATCATAGTTTCCCATCGCAAAGCTCTTTCCAGATCCTTCCTCCCCATCCACCACCCCGTACTAACCCAGGCCTGCCCTTAGATGTGGTTGATGCATACCCAGGTGAGTCTCCATTGGAGAAAGGACGATATTCCCATCTCCTATGACTGTCAATGGCCGATGACCTAAATGCCAGTGACTTCGGACTTGACTCCATTTTCCCCTCTGAGAACTGGGTTTGGATCTGTTGAACGCAGGCAGGCCCTCGGTTTTGAAACAAACAAACAAACAAACAAACAAACAAACAAACAAACACACCAAAAAATATTTAAAGCAGGCAACAACTGCCTGCACGCCAAGAGACTGTTGACTCCTCTTTGGAGATAGTACGATGTGAAACTTGCTTAATACAGTAGAGTCCACACAACACAAAGGGAACACTTTAACAAATTATGAAGGAGAGAGGGGGGGGGTATGTTTATCTACCTCCTCTTGTTTCTCAGACTAGAGATTTCATCTTCCTCTGTCTCTCGAGTGCTGGTGGCTTTGCTGCTGGTTTGGGGGGGGGGGGTTGGGATAGGGATAGGAAGAGAAAAGGCTTGAGTGCTGATTTTAAAGCTCTCTCTCTCTCTAAAGCTCTCTCTCTCTAAAGCTCTCTCTCTCTCTCCCCCCCTCCTTCTCTCTCTCTTTACACACACACACACACACACACACACACACACACACACACACACACACACACACTGGAGAGGAAGACAGGAAGACCTATCTAGATGCAACGTGAAGAAGGCCTATGTCAGATGAGTTAATGGCTAGGGAACTGTTAGCTGGCTAGTCTGCCATTTTGTTGCAGTTGCTAGTATTATAAGGACACTTTCTCATTGGTTGTTTCTGCTGTTGCTGCCAGAATTCATTACATATTCTGTTAGGCTCTTCTGTGTGATAACACACTCAGAAACCGAACACTGTAGGAGTCAGTCTAACTGCTTTCTTTGTTGTCTAGTTACCCGCAATAATCTTGGACCTGAACTGAACACCCAGCAGCACTTCCCGCACCCACCCATGTATAAGCTTTTATAACCTGGACCACCAACACTAGAGCGACAGGGCAGACAGAGACTATTTGGAACCGGACTTCCATTTTGAGTTTTTGTTTGTGTTCTTGTTTTTTTCTCCTGTCCTGTCCTGTCCTGTCCTGTCCTGTCCTGTCCTGTCCTCTCTGTCTGTCTGTCTGTCTGTCTGTCTGTCTGTCTGTCTGTAAATCCACACATATAGTTCTTTCCACATCTTATATCTCAAAACAAATAATGCTTGCTGTGATCCTCATTTCATTCAAGGGTACTACTCTCTAGACCAGAGGAGCCCCCTTACAATTCTCCACAGGTAGTGATGACCGGAGTGTTCAGTGCGACTAAGCAGGAATTATATGGTTGCCGCCATTATGCTTGATCTTACCGAAGGTAGGGTTGCGGGGCATGGTTGCCACGATGGCGACCAGTAGACCGTGATTGAGGAGACGGAACAATAATTAACCTACAATTCTCCCTCTCGGTCAACTGTTTCTCTGTCACTCTCTGTCTCTCTTCCCTCCTTCCCTCCCCCGTCTCTCAGACCTGAATGAGCATTGGAACTAAAGTAAATGTACATGTGAAAAGAAGCCAGGTGTGGTGCTGCATGTCTTTGATTGCATCACTTGAGAGGTGAAGGTGGGTAGAACTCTGTGAGCAGGCTGCAGACCTGATCCAGGTACTGATTTCCAGGGCTTTTGTGCAAAGACCCCTGACTCAACTAAAGAAATGAGGAGGAAAATAAAGAAACAGATACAATTAACTTGGAATAAACCAAACAAACTAAGAAAAAGGAAAGGCAGTAATGGAGTGGCCTGGCTTACAGAGGAGGGGCAGACATTTATCTGCCATTGCCTCCTCGGTTGAACACACAAACACACGCATGGGGGAGGGGGGAGAGACAGAGACAGAGAGAGACAGAGAGACAGAGAGAGGAAGAGAGACAGAGACAGGGAGACAGAGAGAGAGACAGACACAGAGAGAGAGAGACAGACAGACAGAGACAGAGAGACACAGAAAATTCGATCTCTCTCTCTCTCTCTCTCTCTCTCTCTCTCTCTCTCTCTCTCTCTCTCATCACAGGCTGAGCTCAGGGACAGTGAGTTCCACACTCACTCAGAGAAAAACTCTGTCTCCAGTCACCCTCACCCACACGCCTTCAAAATGATCCATTGTACTATTTTAGATTTATGTCTGAGGAGCCCCTCTCCCTCCGCCTCCTCCTGTTACGTTGTAGAAACGTTTAATCCCAAACAGGGCTTCTCTCCTACCCTGCCTTGATGATTCTGTTCCTGGATAAAAGATACACAAGCTTTATTATCTACAGGAAGCCTTAAATAGCACTAGAAGACCTGGGCAGGCAGATATCTACCCTCTAGGTTGTTAGTTTTGGGGGTTTTGTTTGTTTGTTTGTTTTTGTGTTTTTTGTTGTTGTTTTTAATTTTTTTAGATTTGTTTTTTATTTATCTGAGTATGCTGCAGTTATCTTCAGACACACCAGAAGAGATCAATCAGATCTCATTACAGATGGTTGTGAGCCACCATGTGGTTGCTGGCAATTGAACTCAGGACGTCTGGAAGAGCAGTCAGTGCTCTTAACCGCTGAGCCATCTCTCCAGCCCCTGTTGTTGTTTTTTGTTTTGGTCAAAAACCTGGATTCTCGGGGTTGGGGATTTAGCTCAGTGGTAGAGCGCTTGCCTAGCAAGCGCAAGGCCCTGGGAAGAGCAAGGTCCCCAGCTCCGGAAAAAAAGAAAAGAGGAAGAAAAAACAAACAAAACAAACAAAACAAAAAAAAACCCTCTGGATTCTCAGGAGCTGTGTGGTGTGTCCTCTTATGTTCTGGTGCCCTCTTCTGGCATGCAGACATATAGGAATCAGAGAGAGCCCACATTTTTGTCCAGGAACAAACAAACTGCCAAACTGCCAAACAAACAACAAAGGATTGTAGGTTTTGACTGGCTCTGTAGGTTTCAGAGAAAGGCAGGGCAGACCTCTGTGAGTTTGGGACTAGACTACTCTACCGAGCAAGTTCCAGGGAGGGATTCCACAGGAGCACAGTGGACTGGACAAAATTTTGACTTTGTAATTTTATTTTTTGCCCAATTGGGATTTATGATTTGATTGTCACAAAACTTATACCTTTCATTTTATTTTATTTTCGGCCAAAATTTCATTTTCAGTTTCACTTCCGATTTAACTTTTAATTTCTTGTCGCGCTTATGTTCGGATCGAGTTAATTCTCTGGGGAGCTGTGCCCTTGCCACTGGTGCTGGCAGAAGGGGATCCCGAGATCTAGAGGTTCTGTGTGGTGGGCTGTGTGGCAGAGGAAAAAAATGAAATTAAGAACATATATAAATCTATGGATTTGTATAAGGAGAAACGTATGGTATGGTGGGAAGATGTAAGGAGAGAAAAATAAAAATAGATAGATAGATAGATAGATAGATAGATAGATAGATAGATAGATAGATAGAGTGATTCATGCTCCCAGCCTCCTATGTACAGAGTTCCCCGAGGCGTTTTTACTCGCCAAATAAAGACTGCGGTGTTTCCCAACACACCATGTGAATGTCCGTGGCTGTCGAAATTATTTCATTTATGTTTTTCACGTTTGTCGTCCGTGTCACTTCAAGGCCATTGTGACTTCAGTCTTGTTATTGATTCATATATGCTTTCTATTTCTTTTCATTTTTCAAAACCTTTTTGTCTAAATTGTATTTGTCATTCACCTTGATTTAAACATTTATTAAAGTCCAGTTTGCCATTTATTCGTATTTACTCGTATTTTATTATTATTTTATAAATTTATTCCATCATTTCGTTTCAGTCGTCTATATTTGCCCTTCATCTCGTTCCCCGCTTTTCTTTTTTTTTCTTTTTTCTTTTTTCTTTTTTCAGAGCTGGGGACTGAATCCAGGGCCTTGCATTTGCTAGGCAAGCACTCTACCACAGAGCTAAATCCCCAACCCCGTCGTTCCCACTTTATGTCTGTTAACATTTAATTGTTTTATCTCCCTTGTCCTTCTGTGTCCCTCGTCTTAATTTCTGCTTTATTGTTTTCTTTTTTTTTTAAATTTATTTATTTAACGCATGTGAGTACACTGTAGCTGTCTTCAGACACACCAGAAGAGGGCATCAGGTCTCATTACAGATGGTTGTGAGCCACCATGTGGTTGCTGGGATTTGAACTCAGGACCTCTGGGAGAGCGGTCAGTGCTCTTAACCGCTGAGCCATCTCTCCATCCCATCTGTTTTATTGTTTACATCGCACTTACTCTGTTTTTATGGCGATCTATTAACTTTTTTCCATGTCAGTCGTCGGTATCTGTTGATCACCTTGATTTTTTTTTTTTCTTTTTTCTTTTTTTCGGAGCTGGGGACCGAACCCAGGGCCTTACTCTTGCTAGGCAAGCGCTCTACCACTGAGCTAAATCCCCAACCCCGATCACCTTGATTTTTGTTTTATTGTTTATTCACATTGACTCTTTATTCATTATTATTTTTAAGTAAAATAAAATAAATAAAATTTAAATATGGTAAAAATATTTGTTAAACAGATATTAAAAGGGAGGTCTACAGCAGATTTTTAAACTAACGGGCACACACACACACACACACACACACACACACACACACACACACACACACACACATTTCTCCCAGAGGTCCTGAGTTCAATTACCAGCAACCACAAGGTGGCTGACAACCATCTGTAATGGGATCTGATGCTCTCTTCTGGTGTGTCTGAAAATAGCTACAGTGTACTCTTACGCATAAATAAAATAAATAAATCTTTAAAAAAAATAAAATAAAATATGAGGTTGGCTCTCTTTGCTCCTCTCTTTGCTCTTTTGCTCTTCCTCTCTTCCCCTCTTCCCCTTTGTCCCTTCTCTCCCCATTCCCCTCCCAAATTCTCTCCACGTGCTCATGACTGGCCTTTACTCTCTTCTTCTACCTTTCTTCTCTCATTAAACCTCTCCGTGGAGGGGGAGGGGTGTGTGTGTGAGTGGGGGGAGGGGGGGAATGAGGTTGACCAGTCTTCCTGTGTAACAGAGGTTTAAAAGGAGGCTGGTCGACAAAACGTTTTTTTGTGGTTTTTATTCTCTCTCTCTCTCTCTCTCTCTCTCTCTCTCTCTCTCTCTCTCTCTCTCTCTCTTTCTCTCTCTCTTAATCAACTCGGAAGTCGATCTGCTGTCCCTTTTATTAAAAGCCAAAGTATTAAGTGGCGAGCCGATGTTTCAACTTTCACCATTCTGTTCCTTTCACCAAAAAGAGGGGGTTCATTTGGCTTTTCCTTTCCTTTTTGAAACAAAACGAAA
>NW_028238805.1:0-30000 GCF_021556685.1 Rattus norvegicus
TCCATAGATTTATATATGTTCTTAATTTCATTTTTTTCCTCTGCCACACAGCCCACCACACAGAACCTCTAGATCTCGGGATCCCCTTCGGCCAGCACCAGTGGCAAGGGCACAGCTCCCCAGAGAATTAACTCGATCCGAACATAAGCGGCCAAGAAAATTAAAAGTTAAATCGGAAGAAACTGAAAATGAAATTTTGGCCTAAAATAAAATAAAAATGAAAGGTATAAGTTTTGTGACAACTCAAATCATAACCTAATTGGGCAAAAAATAAAATTACAAAGTCAAAATTTGTCCTGTGTCCACTGTGCTCCTGTGGAATCCCTCCCCTCGGAACTTGCTCGGTAGAGTAGTCTAGTCCCAAACTCACAGAGGTCTGCCCTGCCTTCTGAAACCTACAGAGCCAGTCAAAACCTACAATCCTTTGTTGTTTGTTTGGCAGTTTGGCAGTTTGTTTGTTCCTGGACAAAAATGTGGGTTTCCTCTCTGATTCCTATATGTCTGCATGCCAGAAGAGGGCACCAGAACATAAGAGGACACACCACAGCTCCTGAGAATCAGAGGGTTTTTTTTTGTTTTGTTTGTTTTGTTTGTTTTTTCTTCCTCTTTTCTTTTTTTCCGGAGCTGGGGACCTTGCTCTTCCCAGGGCCTTGCGCTTGCTAGGCAAGCGCCACCACTGAGCCAAACCCCAACCCCGAGAATCCAGGTTTTTAATCAAAACAAAAACAACAACAGGGCTGAGAGATGGCTCAGCGGTTAAGAGCACTGACTGCTCTTCCAGACGTCCTGAGTTCAATTGCCAGCAACCACATGTGGTGGCTCACAACTATCTGTAATGAGATCTGATTGATCTCTTCTGGTGTGTCTGAAGATAACTGCAGCATACCAGATAAACAAAAAACAAATCTAAAAAAATTAAAAACAACAACAAAAAACACAAAAACAAACAAACAAACAAAACCCCCAAAAACTACCAACCTAGAGGGTAGATATCTGCCTGCCCAGGTCTTCTAGTGCTATTTAAGGCTTCCTGTAGATAATAAAGCTTGTGTATCTTTTATCCAGGAAATGAACTCTATCAAGGCAGGGGTAGGAGAGAAGCCCTGTTTGGGATTAAACGTTTCTACAACGTAACAGGAGGAGGCGGAGGGAGAGGGGCTCCTCAGACATAACCAGCCAGGTACAATGGATCATTTTGAAGGCGGGGAGGGGGTGACTGGAGACAGAGTCGCCTTCTGAGTGAGTGTGGAACTCACTGTCCCTGAGCTCAGCCTGTGATGAGAGAGAGAGAGAGAGAGAGAGAGAGAGAGAGAGAGAGAGAGAGAGATCGAATTTTCTGTGTCTCTCTGTCTCTGTCTGTCTGTCTCTCTCTCTCTCTGTGTCTGTCTCTCTCTCTCTGTCTCTGTCTCTGTCTCTCTTCCTCTCTCTGTCTCTCTGTCTCTCTCTGTCTCTGTCTCTCTCCCTCCCCCATGCGTGTGTTTGTGTGTTCAACCGAGGGAGGCAATGGCAGATAAATGTCTGCCCCTCCTCTGTAAGCCAGGCCACTCCATTACTGCCTTTCCTTTTTCTTAGTTTGTTTGGTTTATTCCAAGTTAATTGTATCTGTTTCTTTATTTTCCTCTCATTTCTTTAGTTGAGTCAGGGGTCTTTGCACAAAAGCCTTGAAATCAGTACCTGGATCAGGTCTGCAGCCTGCTCACAGAGTTCTACCCACCTTCACCTCTCAAGTGATGCAATCAAAGACATGCAGCACCACACCTGGCTTCTTTTCGTATGTACATTTACTTTAGTTCCAATGCTCATTCAGGTCTGAGAGACGGGGAGGGAAGGAGGAAGAGAGACAGAGAGGACAGAGAAACAGTTGACCGAGAGGGAGAATTGTAGGTTAATTATTGTCTGGCTCTCCTCAATCACGGTCTACTGGTCGCCATCGTGGCAACCATGCCCTGCAACCCTACCTTCGGTAAGATCACATGAACATGCGGCAACCATATAATTCCTGCTGTCGCACTGAACATCCTGGGTCATCACCTGTGGAGAATTGTAAGGGGGCTCCTCTGGTCTAGAGAGTAGTACCCTTGAATGAAAATGAGGATCACAGCAAGCATTATTTGTTTTGAGATATAAGATGTGGAAAGAACTATATGTGTGGATTTACAGACAGACAGACAGACAGACAGACAGACAGACAGACAGAGAGGACAGACAGGACAGACAGGGCTAGGACAGGACAGGACAGGGAGAAAACATGCCAAGAACACAAACAAAAACTCAAAATGGAAGTCCGGTTCCAAATAGTCTCTGTCTGCCCTGTCGCTTCTAGTGTTGGTGGTCCAGGTTATAAAAGCTTATACATGGGTGGGTGCGGGAAGTGCTGCTGGGTGTTCAGTTCAGGTCCAAGATTATTGCGGGTAACTAGACAACAAAGAAAGCAGTTAGACTGACTCCTACAGTGTTCGGTTTCTGAGTGTGTTATCACACAGAAGAGCCTAACAGAATATGTAATGAATTCTGGCAGCAACAGCAGAAACAGAACCAATGAGAAAGTGTCCTTATAATATTGTACAACTGCAACAGCTAGCAAATTAGCCAGCTAACAGTTCCCTAGCCATTAACTCATCTGACATAGGCCTTCTTCACGTTGCATCTAGATAGGGTCTTCCTGTCTTCCTCTCCAGTGTGTGTGTGTGTGTGTGTGTGTGTGTGTGTGTGTGTGTGTGTGTGTGTGTGTGTGTAAAGAGAGAGAGAAGGAGGGGGAGAGAGAGAGAGAGTTTAGAGAGAGAGAGCTTTAGAGAGAGAGAGAGCTTTAAAAATCTTAGCACTCAAGCCTTTTTCTCTTCCTATCCCTATCCCAACCCCCCAAACCAGCAGCAAAGCCACTCAGCACTCGAGAGACAGAGGAAGATGAAATTTCAGTCTGAGAAACAAGAGGAGGTAGACAAAACATACTCTCTCTCCCTTCATAATTTGTTAAAGTGTTCCCTTTGTGGTTGTGTGGACTTACCACAAGCAAGTTTCACATCGTACTATCTCCAAAGAGGAGTCAACAGTCTTGGCGTGCAGGCAGTTGTTGCCTGCTTTAAATATTTTTTTGGTGTGTTTGTTTGTTTGTTTGTTTGTTTGTTTGTTTGTTTGTTTCAAAACCGAGGGCCTGCCTGCGTTCAACAGATCCAAACCCAGTTCTCAGAGGGGAAAATGGAGTCCGAAGTCACTGGCATTTAGGTCATCGGCCATTGACAGTCATAGGAGATGGGAATATCGTCCTTTCTCCAATGGAGACTCACTCTGGTATGCATCAACCACATCTAAGGGCAGGCTCAAGAATGGGGTGGTGGATGGGGAGGAAGGATCTGGAAAGAGCTTTGCGATGGGAAACTATGATCAGAATGTTGCACAGAAAACAAAATTTGTACTTAAAAAAAAAAAAAAGGCTCCCATATCTATCCAAAAATGAAAGGAAAATAAAAAACCGACATCAGAACTTTACTAACTGCAAATGCTCCATCTCCCTGTATCCAACCACTCCACTCCCAGATAGGTAGATGATAGTTTGCACTCTTGTCCCAGTTGGGCTGTCGAGGTTAAGGGAAGGGGAACCACCTCTGTGGTTATGTGATCCACACACGAAATAAAATAAAAGGAGCGGATAAACGTGCCTGGCATTTTAAGATGCTCAATTTCTTTGCAAGCTTCATTTTTGTTTCATTCTTTTAAAGGTTTACTTATTTATTTTCACTTACATTGAGTACACCAAAGCCCTTTTCACACACAGGGCAGTAGAGTGTATGGGATATCCCTTTGCAGAGGGTTGTGAGCCACCATGTGGTTTCTGTGGAATCGAACTCAGACCTCTGGAAGAGCAGAGCGGTGAGTGCTCTTAACCTCGGAGCCATCTAGCCCTTGACAAGCTTTATTTAACTAAACATTAAACATGAATCAGAAACGCCAAACCCTGTACATATATGGTCCAGATTCACCCTTACTTAGAAATCCCCGAGCTGGCAGGGCGAGGCTGGGAATTGAGTGAGCAAAAAGGGAGTCTGCCTCTTCCCCCAGGGTGTGCTATCAACTCCATTACCATTTCCAAAAGGTGTGAGTCTAACTAAGGTTTCCTTCAGTTGCACATTTGCCAGGAGCCGGAGCCCTGACAGGACAGAAGCTGAGAGCGATGATCAGACATCATTTCACAGTGAAATCATCACTCGCTGATTTCAGGCAGAAAACTTTAGAAAACTCTAAACTCTAAAGAGGCACTGAAGCGTGCTAGGGCAGCAGCAGTACTTCCCCGACTGACCTTCAGGAACCTGCATATTCTCCAGCCCCGCCCCACCCCACCCCCTCTCAGCTAGCTCCTGTCCACCCCTCCCCCTCCCCCCACATACAGGAGGAGGCCTTGTGTGTGTGTGTGGGGGGGGGGGCGGCAGCGGGAAGATGCAACTCTCTCTGAGAGAGAGTTCGGGTCTCCCAAACAAATACATAACTAGAAACTTCATTTATTTACTTTATTTCATCGAGCATACCGTGGAAGAGGGAAAAGGAACAGGGAAGCTAGGCCAACTGGTCGAGCTCCTCCTTTCGTTTTGTTTCAAAAAGGAAAGGAAAAGCCAAAGAACCCCCTCTTTTTGGTGAAAGGAACAGAATGGTGAAAGTTGAAACATCGGCTCGCCACTTAATACTTTGGCTTTTAATAAAAGGGACAGCAGATCGACTTCCGAGTTGATTAAGAGAGAGAGAAAGAGAGAGAGAGAGAGAGAGAGAGAGAGAGAGAGAGAGAGAGAGAGAATAAAAACCACAAAAAAACGTTTTGTCGACCAGCCTCCTTTTAAACCTCTGTTACACAGGAAGACTGGTCAACCTCATTCCCCCCTCCCCCCACTCACACACACACCCCTCCCCCTCCACGGAGAGGTTTAATGAGAGAAGAAAGGTAGAAGAAGAGAGTAAAGGCCAGTCATGAGCACGTGGAGAGAATTTGGGAGGGGAATGGGGAGAGAAGGGACAAAGGGGAAGAGGGGAAGAGAGGAAGAGCAAAAGAGCAAAGAGAGGAGCAAAGAGAGCCAACCTCATATTTTATTTTATTTTTTTTAAAGATTTATTTATTTTATTTATGCGTAAGAGTACACTGTAGCTATTTTCAGACACACCAGAAGAGAGCATCAGATCCCATTACAGATGGTTGTCAGCCACCTTGTGGTTGCTGGTAATTGAACTCAGGACCTCTGGGAGAAATTTGTGTGTGTGTGTGTGTGTGTGTGTGTGTGTGTGTGTGTGTGTGTGTGCCCGTTAGTTTAAAAATCTGCTGTAGACCTCCCTTTTAATATCTGTTTAACAAATATTTTTACCATATTTAAATTTTATTTATTTTATTTTACTTAAAAATAATAATGAATAAAGAGTCAATGTGAATAAACAATAAAACAAAAATCAAGGTGATCGGGGTTGGGGATTTAGCTCAGTGGTAGAGCGCTTGCCTAGCAAGAGTAAGGCCCTGGGTTCGGTCCCCAGCTCCGAAAAAGAAAAAAAAAAAAAAATCAAGGTGATCAACAGATACCGACGACTGACATGGAAAAAAGTTAATAGATCGCCATAAAAACAGAGTAAGTGCGATAAACAATAAAACAGATGGGATGGAGAGATGGCTCAGCGGTTAAGAGCACTGACCGCTCTCCCAGAGGTCCTGAGTTCAAATCCCAGCAACCACATGGTGGCTCACAACCATCTGTAATGAGACCTGATGCCCTCTTCTGGTGTGTCTGAAGACAGCTACAGTGTACTCACATGCGTTAAATAAATAAATTTAAAAAAAGAAAACAATAAAGCAGAAATTAAGACGAGGGACACAGAAGGACAAGGGAGATAAAACAATTAAATGTTAACAGACATAAAGTGGGAACGACGGGGTTGGGGATTTAGCTCTGTGGTAGAGTGCTTGCCTAGCAAATGCAAGGCCCTGATTCAGTCCCCAGCTCTGAAAAAAGAAAAAAGAAAAAAGAAAAAAAAAAAAAAGCGGGAACGAGATGAAGGGCAAATATAGACGACTGAAACGAAATGATGGAATAAATTTATAAAATAATAATAAAATACGAGTAAATACGAATAAATGGCAAACTGGACTTTAATAAATGTTTAAATCAAGGTGAATGACAAATACAATTTAGACAAAAAGGTTTTGAAAAATGAAAAGAAATAGAAAGCATATATGAATCAATAACAAGACTGAAGTCACAATGGCCTTGAAGTGACACGGACGACAAACGTGAAAAACATAAATGAAATAATTTCGACAGCCACGGACATTCACATGGTGTGTTTGGGAAACACCGCAGTCTTTATTTGGCGAGTAAAAACGCCTCGGGGAACTCTGTACATAGGAGGCTGGGAGCATGAATCACTCTATCTATCTATCTATCTATCTATCTATCTATCTATCTATCTATCTATCTATCTATCTATTTTTTATTTTTCTCTCCCTTACATCTTCCCACCATACCATACGTTTCTCCTTATACAAATCCATAGATTTATATATGTTCTTAATTTCATTTTTTTCCTCTGCCACACAGCCCACCACACAGAACCTCTAGATCTCGGGATCCCCTTCTGCCAGCACCAGTGGCAAGGGCACAGCTCCCCAGAGAATTAACTCGATCCGAACATAAGCGCGACAAGAAATTAAAAGTTAAATCGGAAGTGAAACTGAAAATGAAATTTTGGCCGAAAATAAAATAAAATGAAAGGTATAAGTTTTGTGACAATCAAATCATAAATCCCAATTGGGCAAAAAATAAAATTACAAAGTCAAAATTTTGTCCAGTCCACTGTGCTCCTGTGGAATCCCTCCCTGGAACTTGCTCGGTAGAGTAGTCTAGTCCCAAACTCACAGAGGTCTGCCCTGCCTTTCTCTGAAACCTACAGAGCCAGTCAAAACCTACAATCCTTTGTTGTTTGTTTGGCAGTTTGGCAGTTTGTTTGTTCCTGGACAAAAATGTGGGCTCTCTCTGATTCCTATATGTCTGCATGCCAGAAGAGGGCACCAGAACATAAGAGGACACACCACACAGCTCCTGAGAATCCAGAGGGTTTTTTTTTGTTTTGTTTGTTTTGTTTGTTTTTTCTTCCTCTCTTTTCTTTTTTTTCCGGAGCTGGGGACCTTGCTCTTCCCAGGGCCTTGCGCTTGCTAGGCAAGCGCTCTACCACTGAGCTAAATCCCCAACCCCGAGAATCCAGGTTTTTGACCAAAACAAAAAACAACAACAGGGGCTGGAGAGATGGCTCAGCGGTTAAGAGCACTGACTGCTCTTCCAGACGTCCTGAGTTCAATTGCCAGCAACCACATGGTGGCTCACAACCATCTGTAATGAGATCTGATTGATCTCTTCTGGTGTGTCTGAAGATAACTGCAGCATACTCAGATAAATAAAAAACAAATCTAAAAATTAAAAACAACAACAAAAAACACAAAAACAAACAAACAAACAAAACCCCCAAAACTAACAACCTAGAGGGGAGTAGATATATCTGCCTGCCCAGGTCTTCTAGTGCTATTTAAGGCTTCCTGTAGATAATAAAGCTTGTGTATCTTTTATCCAGGAACAGAATCATCAAGGCAGGGTAGGAGAGAAGCCCTGTTTGGGATTAAACGTTTCTACAACGTAACAGGAGGAGGCGGAGGAGAGGGGCTCCTCAGACATAAATCTAAAATAGTACAATGGATCATTTTGAAGGCGTGTGGGTGAGGGTGACTGGAGACAGAGTTTTTCTCTGAGTGAGTGTGGAACTCACTGTCCCTGAGCTCAGCCTGTGATGAGAGAGAGAGAGAGAGAGAGAGAGAGAGAGAGAGAGAGAGAGAGAGAGACCGAATTTTCTGTGTCTCTCTGTCTCTGTCTGTCTGTCTCTCTCTCTCTGTGTCTGTCTCTCTCTCTGTCTCCCTGTCTCTGTCTCTCTTCCTCTCTCTGTCTCTCTGTCTCTCTCTGTCTCTGTCTCTCCCCCTCCCCCATGCGTGTGTTTGTGTGTTCAACCGAGGAGGCAATGGCAGATAAATGTCTGCCCCTCCTCTGTAAGCCAGGCCACTCCATTACTGCCTTTCCTTTTTCTTAGTTTGTTTGGTTTATTCCAAGTTAATTGTATCTGTTTCTTTATTTTCCTCCTCATTTCTTTAGTTGAGTCAGGGTCTTTGCACAAAAGCCCTGGAAATCAGTACCTGGATCAGGTCTGCAGCCTGCTCACAGAGTTCTACCCACCTTCACCTCTCAAGTGATGCAATCAAAGACATGCAGCACCACACCTGGCTTCTTTTCACATGTACATTTACTTTAGTTCCAATGCTCATTCAGGTCTGAGAGACGGGGGAGGGAAGGAGGGAAGAGAGACAGAGAGTGACAGAGAAACAGTTGACCGAGAGGGAGAATTGTAGGTTAATTATTGTTCCGTCTCCTCAATCACGGTCTACTGGTCGCCATCGTGGCAACCATGCCCCGCAACCCTACCTTCGGTAAGATCAAGCATAATGGCGGCAACCATATAATTCCTGCTTAGTCGCACTGAACACTCCGGTCATCACTACCTGTGGAGAATTGTAAGGGCTCCTCTGGTCTAGAGAGTAGTACCCTTGAATGAAATGAGGATCACAGCAAGCATTATTTGTTTTGAGATATAAGATGTGGAAAGAACTATATGTGTGGATTTACAGACAGACAGACAGACAGACAGACAGACAGACAGACAGAGAGGACAGGACAGGACAGGACAGGACAGGACAGGACAGGACAGGAGAAAAACAAGAACACAAACAAAAACTCAAAATGGAAGTCCGGTTCCAAATAGTCTCTGTCTGCCCTGTCGCTCTAGTGTTGGTGGTCCAGGTTATAAAAGCTTATACATGGGTGGGTGCGGGAAGTGCTGCTGGGTGTTCAGTTCAGGTCCAAGATTATTGCGGGTAACTAGACAACAAAGAAAGCAGTTAGACTGACTCCTACAGTGTTCGGTTTCTGAGTGTGTTATCACACAGAAGAGCCTAACAGAATATGTAATGAATTCTGGCAGCAACAGCAGAAACAACCAATGAGAAAGTGTCCTTATAATACTAGCAACTGCAACAAAATGGCAGACTAGCCAGCTAACAGTTCCCAGCCATTAACTCATCTGACATAGGCCTTCTTCACGTTGCATCTAGATAGGTCTTCCTGTCTTCCTCTCCAGTGTGTGTGTGTGTGTGTGTGTGTGTGTGTGTGTGTGTGTGTGTGTGTGTGTGTAAAGAGAGAGAGAAGGAGGGGGGGAGAGAGAGAGAGAGCTTTAGAGAGAGAGAGCTTTAGAGAGAGAGAGAGCTTTAAAATCAGCACTCAAGCCTTTTCTCTTCCTATCCCTATCCCAACCCCCCCCAAACCAGCAGCAAAGCCACCAGCACTCGAGAGACAGAGGAAGATGAAATCTCTAGTCTGAGAAACAAGAGGAGGTAGATAAACATACCCCCTCTCTCCTTCATAATTTGTTAAAGTGTTCCCTTTGTGTTGTGTGGACTCTACTGTATTAAGCAAGTTTCACATCGTACTATCTCCAAAGAGGAGTCAACAGTCTCTTGGCGTGCAGGCAGTTGTTGCCTGCTTTAAATATTTTTTGGTGTGTTTGTTTGTTTGTTTGTTTGTTTGTTTGTTTGTTTGTTTCAAAACCGAGGGCCTGCCTGCGTTCAACAGATCCAAACCCAGTTCTCAGAGGGGAAAATGGAGTCAAGTCCGAAGTCACTGGCATTTAGGTCATCGGCCATTGACAGTCATAGGAGATGGGAATATCGTCCTTTCTCCAATGGAGACTCACCTGGGTATGCATCAACCACATCTAAGGGCAGGCCTGGGTTAGTACGGGGTGGTGGATGGGGAGGAAGGATCTGGAAAGAGCTTTGCGATGGGAAACTATGATCAGAATGTTGCACAGAAAACAAAATTTGTACTTAAAAAAAAAAAAGGCTCCCGATATCTATCCAAAAATGAAAGGAAATAAAAACCGACATCAGAACTTTACTAACTGCAAATGCTCCATCTCCCTGTATCCAACCACTCCACTCCCAGATAGGTAGATGATAGTTTGCACTTCTGTCCCAGTTGGGCTGTCGAGGTTAAGGGAAGGGGAACCACCTCTGTGGTTATGTGATCCACACACGAAATAAAATAAAAGGAGCGGATAAACGTGCCTGGCATTTTAAGATGCTCAATTTCTTTGCAAGCTTCATTTTGTTTCATTCTTTTAAAGGTTTACTTATTTATTTTCACTTACATTGAGTACACTAAAGCCCTTTTCACATACACAGGGCAGTAGAGTGCATGGGATATCCCTTTGCAGAGGGTTGTGAGCCACCATGTGGTTTCTGTGGAATCGAACTCAGGACCTCTGGAAGAGCAGAGCGGTGAGTGCTCTTAACCTCGGAGCCATCTCTCCAGCCCTTGACAAGCTTTATTTAACTAAACATTAAACATGAATCAGAAACGCCAAACCCTGTACATATATGGTCCAGATTCACCCTTACTTAGAAATCCCCGAGCTGGCAGGGCGAGGCTGGGAATTGAGAGTGAGCAAAAAGGGAGTCTGCCTCTTTCCCCCAGGGTGTGCTATCAACTCCATTACCATTTCCAAACAGCTGGGTGTGAGTCTAACTAAGGTTTCCTTCAGTCAGACATTTGCCAGGAGCCGGAGCCCTGACAGGACAGCGAGAGCGATGATCAGACATCATTTCACAGTGAAATCATCACTCGCTGATTTCAGGCAGAAAACTTTAGAAAACTCTAAACTCTAAAGAGGCACTGAAGCGTGCTAGGGCAGCAGCAGTACTTCCCCGACTGACCTTCAGGAACCTGCATATTCTCCAGCCCCGCCCCACCCCACCCCCTCTCAGCTAGCTCCTGTCCACCCCTCCCTCCCCCCACATACAGGGAGGAGGCCTTGTGTGTGTGTGTGGGGGGGGGGCGGCAGCGGGAAGATGCAACTCTCTCTGAGAGAGAGTTCGGGTCTCCCAAACAAATACATAACTAGAAACTTCATTTATTTACTTTATTTCATCGAGCATACCGTGGAAGAGGGAAAAGGAACAGGGAAGCTAGGCCAACTGGTCGAGCTCCTCCTTTCGTTTTGTTTCAAAAGGAAAGGAAAAGCCAAAGAACCCCTCTTTTTGGTGAAAGGAACAGAATGGTGAAAGTTGAAACATCGGCTCGCCACTTAATACTTTGGCTTTTAATAAAAGGGACAGCAGATCGACTTCCGAGTTGATTAAGAGAGAGAGAAAGAGAGAGAGAGAGAGAGAGAGAGAGAGAGAGAGAGAGAGAGAGAGAGAAAAACCACAAAAAAACGTTTTGTCGACCAGCCTCCTTTTAAACCTCTGTTACACAGGAAGACTGGTCAACCTCATTCCCCCCTCCCCCACTCACACACACACCCCTCCCTCCACGGAGAGGTTTAATGAGAGAAGAAAGGTAGAAGAAGAGAGTAAAGGCCAGTCATGAGCACGTGGAGAGAATTTGGGAGGGGAATGGGGAGAGAAGGGACAAAGGGGAAGAGGGAAGAGAGGAAGAGCAAAAGAGCAAAGAGAGGAGCAAAGAGAGCCAACCTCATATTTTATTTTATTTTTTTTAAAGATTTATTTATTTTATTTATGCGTAAGAGTACACTGTAGCTATTTTCAGACACACCAGAAGAGAGCATCAGATCCCATTACAGATGGTTGTCAGCCACCTTGTGGTTGCTGGTAATTGAACTCAGGACCTCTGGGAGAAATTTGTGTGTGTGTGTGTGTGTGTGTGTGTGTGTGTGTGTGTGTGTGTGCCCGTTAGTTTAAAAATCTGCTGTAGACCTCCCTTTTAATATCTGTTTAACAAATATTTTTACCATATTTAAATTTTATTTATTTTATTTTACTTAAAAATAATAATGAATAAAGAGTCAATGTGAATAAACAATAAAACAAAAATCAAGGTGATCGGGGTTGGGGATTTAGCTCAGTGGTAGAGCGCTTGCCTAGCAAGAGTAAGGCCCTGGGTTCGGTCCCCAGCTCCGAAAAAAAGAAAAAAAGAAAAAAAAAATCAAGGTGATCAACAGATACCGACGACTGACATGGAAAAAAGTTAATAGATCGCCATAAAAACAGAGTAAGTGCGATGTAAACAATAAAACAGATGGGATGGAGAGATGGCTCAGCGGTTAAGAGCACTGACCGCTCTCCCAGAGGTCCTGAGTTCAAATCCCAGCAACCACATGGTGGCTCACAACCATCTGTAATGAGACCTGATGCCCTCTTCTGGTGTGTCTGAAGACAGCTACAGTGTACTCACATGCGTTAAATAAATAAATTTAAAAAAAAAAGAAAACAATAAAGCAGAAATTAAGACGAGGGACACAGAAGGACAAGGGAGATAAAACAATTAAATGTTAACAGACATAAAGTGGGAACGACGGGGTTGGGGATTTAGCTCTGTGGTAGAGTGCTTGCCTAGCAAATGCAAGGCCCTGGATTCAGTCCCCAGCTCTGAAAAAAGAAAAAAAGAAAAAAGAAAAAGAACGAGATGAAGGGCAAATATAGACGACTGAAACGAAATGATGGAATAAATTTATAAAATAATAATAAAATACGAGTAAATACGAATAAATGGCAAACTGGACTTTAATAAATGTTTAAATCAAGGTGAATGACAAATACAATTTAGACAAAAAGGTTTTGAAAAATGAAAAGAAATAGAAAGCATATATGAATCAATAACAAGACTGAAGTCACAATGGCCTTGAAGTGACACGGACGACAAACGTGAAAAACATAAATGAAATAATTTCGACAGCCACGGACATTCACATGGTGTGTTGGGAAACACCGCAGTCTTTATTTGGCGAGTAAAAACGCCTCGGGGAACTCTGTACATAGGAGGCTGGGAGCATGAATCACTCTATCTATCTATCTATCTATCTATCTATCTATCTATCTATCTATCTATCTATCTATTTTTTATTTTTCTCTCCCTTACATCTTCCCACCATACCATACGTTTCTCCTTATACAAATCCATAGATTTATATATGTTCTTAATTTCATTTTTTTCCTCTGCCACACAGCCCACCACACAGAACCTCTAGATCTCGGGATCCCCTTCTGCCAGCACCAGTGGCAAGGGCACAGCTCCCCAGAGAATTAACTCGATCCGAACATAAGCGCGACAAGAAATTAAAAGTTAAATCGGAAGTGAAACTGAAAATGAAATTTTGGCCGAAAATAAAATAAAATGAAAGGTATAAGTTTTGTGACAATCAAATCATAAATCCCAATTGGGCAAAAATAAAATTACAAAGTCAAAATTTTGTCCAGTCCACTGTGCTCCTGTGGAATCCCTCCCTGGAACTTGCTCGGTAGAGTAGTCTAGTCCCAAACTCACAGAGGTCTGCCCTGCCTTTCTCTGAAACCTACAGAGCCAGTCAAAACCTACAATCCTTTGTTGTTTGTTTGGCAGTTTGGCAGTTTGTTTGTTCCTGGACAAAAATGTGGGCTCTCTCTGATTCCTATATGTCTGCATGCCAGAAGAGGGCACCAGAACATAAGAGGACACACCACACAGCTCCTGAGAATCCAGAGGGTTTTTTTGTTTTGTTTGTTTTGTTTGTTTTTTCTTCCTCTTTCTTTTTTTCCGGAGCTGGGGACCTTGCTCTTCCCAGGGCCTTGCGCTTGCTAGGCAAGCGCTACCACTGAGCTAAATCCCCAACCCCGAGAATCCAGGTTTTTGACCAAAACAAAAAACAACAACAGGGGCTGGAGAGATGGCTCAGCGGTTAAGAGCACTGACTGCTCTTCCAGACGTCCTGAGTTCAATTGCCAGCAACCACATGGTGGCTCACAACCATCTGTAATGAGATCTGATTGATCTCTTCTGGTGTGTCTGAAGATAACTGCAGCATACTCAGATAAATAAAAAACAAATCTAAAAAAATTAAAAACAACAACAAAAAACACAAAAACAAACAAACAAACAAAACCCCCAAAACTAACAACCTAGAGGGTAGATATCTGCCTGCCCAGGTCTTCTAGTGCTATTTAAGGCTTCCTGTAGATAATAAAGCTTGTGTATCTTTTATCCAGGAACAGAATCATCAAGGCAGGGTAGGAGAGAAGCCCTGTTTGGGATTAAACGTTTCTACAACGTAACAGGAGGAGGCGGAGGGAGAGGGGCTCCTCAGACATAAATCTAAAATAGTACAATGGATCATTTTGAAGGCGTGTGGGTGAGGGTGACTGGAGACAGAGTTTTTCTCTGAGTGAGTGTGGAACTCACTGTCCCTGAGCTCAGCCTGTGATGAGAGAGAGAGAGAGAGAGAGAGAGAGAGAGAGAGAGAGAGAGAGAGATCGAATTTTCTGTGTCTCTCTGTCTCTGTCTGTCTGTCTCTCTCTCTCTGTGTCTGTCTCTCTCTCTGTCTCCCTGTCTCTGTCTCTCTTCCTCTCTCTGTCTCTCTGTCTCTCTCTGTCTCTGTCTCTCCCCCTCCCCCATGCGTGTGTTTGTGTGTTCAACCGAGGAGGCAATGGCAGATAAATGTCTGCCCCTCCTCTGTAAGCCAGGCCACTCCATTACTGCCTTTCCTTTTTCTTAGTTTGTTTGGTTTATTCCAAGTTAATTGTATCTGTTTCTTTATTTTCCTCCTCATTTCTTTAGTTGAGTCAGGGGTCTTTGCACAAAAGCCCTGGAAATCAGTACCTGGATCAGGTCTGCAGCCTGCTCACAGAGTTCTACCCACCTTCACCTCTCAAGTGATGCAATCAAAGACATGCAGCACCACACCTGGCTTCTTTTCACATGTACATTTACTTTAGTTCCAATGCTCATTCAGGTCTGAGAGACGGGGGAGGGAAGGAGGGAAGAGAGACAGAGAGTGACAGAGAAACAGTTGACCGAGAGGGAGAATTGTAGGTTAATTATTGTTCCGTCTCCTCAATCACGGTCTACTGGTCGCCATCGTGGCAACCATGCCCCGCAACCCTACCTTCGGTAAGATCAAGCATAATGGCGGCAACCATATAATTCCTGCTTAGTCGCACTGAACACTCCGGTCATCACTACCTGTGGAGAATTGTAAGGGGGCTCCTCTGGTCTAGAGAGTAGTACCCTTGAATGAAATGAGGATCACAGCAAGCATTATTTGTTTTGAGATATAAGATGTGGAAAGAACTATATGTGTGGATTTACAGACAGACAGACAGACAGACAGACAGACAGACAGACAGAGAGGACAGGACAGGACAGGACAGGACAGGACAGGACAGGACAGGAGAAAAAAACAAGAACACAAACAAAAACTCAAAATGGAAGTCCGGTTCCAAATAGTCTCTGTCTGCCCTGTCGCTCTAGTGTTGGTGGTCCAGGTTATAAAAGCTTATACATGGGTGGGTGCGGGAAGTGCTGCTGGGTGTTCAGTTCAGGTCCAAGATTATTGCGGGTAACTAGACAACAAAGAAAGCAGTTAGACTGACTCCTACAGTGTTCGGTTTCTGAGTGTGTTATCACACAGAAGAGCCTAACAGAATATGTAATGAATTCTGGCAGCAACAGCAGAAACAACCAATGAGAAAGTGTCCTTATAATACTAGCAACTGCAACAAAATGGCAGACTAGCCAGCTAACAGTTCCCTAGCCATTAACTCATCTGACATAGGCCTTCTTCACGTTGCATCTAGATAGGTCTTCCTGTCTTCCTCTCCAGTGTGTGTGTGTGTGTGTGTGTGTGTGTGTGTGTGTGTGTGTGTGTGTGTGTGTAAAGAGAGAGAGAAGGAGGGGGGGAGAGAGAGAGAGAGCTTTAGAGAGAGAGAGCTTTAGAGAGAGAGAGAGCTTTAAAATCAGCACTCAAGCCTTTTCTCTTCCTATCCCTATCCCAACCCCCCAAACCAGCAGCAAAGCCACCAGCACTCGAGAGACAGAGGAAGATGAAATCTCTAGTCTGAGAAACAAGAGGAGGTAGATAAACATACCCCCCCTCTCTCCTTCATAATTTGTTAAAGTGTTCCCTTTGTGTTGTGTGGACTCTACTGTATTAAGCAAGTTTCACATCGTACTATCTCCAAAGAGGAGTCAACAGTCTCTTGGCGTGCAGGCAGTTGTTGCCTGCTTTAAATATTTTTTGGTGTGTTTGTTTGTTTGTTTGTTTGTTTGTTTGTTTGTTTGTTTCAAAACCGAGGGCCTGCCTGCGTTCAACAGATCCAAACCCAGTTCTCAGAGGGGAAAATGGAGTCAAGTCCGAAGTCACTGGCATTTAGGTCATCGGCCATTGACAGTCATAGGAGATGGGAATATCGTCCTTTCTCCAATGGAGACTCACCTGGGTATGCATCAACCACATCTAAGGGCAGGCCTGGGTTAGTACGGGGTGGTGGATGGGGAGGAAGGATCTGGAAAGAGCTTTGCGATGGGAAACTATGATCAGAATGTTGCACAGAAAACAAAATTTGTACTTAAAAAAAAAAAGGCTCCCGATATCTATCCAAAAATGAAAGGAAATAAAAACCGACATCAGAACTTTACTAACTGCAAATGCTCCATCTCCCTGTATCCAACCACTCCACTCCCAGATAGGTAGATGATAGTTTGCACTTCTGTCCCAGTTGGGCTGTCGAGGTTAAGGGAAGGGGAACCACCTCTGTGGTTATGTGATCCACACACGAAATAAAATAAAAGGAGCGGATAAACGTGCCTGGCATTTTAAGATGCTCAATTTCTTTGCAAGCTTCATTTTGTTTCATTCTTTTAAAGGTTTACTTATTTATTTTCACTTACATTGAGTACACTAAAGCCCTTTTCACATACACAGGGCAGTAGAGTGCATGGGATATCCCTTTGCAGAGGGTTGTGAGCCACCATGTGGTTTCTGTGGAATCGAACTCAGGACCTCTGGAAGAGCAGAGCGGTGAGTGCTCTTAACCTCGGAGCCATCTCTCCAGCCCTTGACAAGCTTTATTTAACTAAACATTAAACATGAATCAGAAACGCCAAACCCTGTACATATATGGTCCAGATTCACCCTTACTTAGAAATCCCCGAGCTGGCAGGGCGAGGCTGGGAATTGAGAGTGAGCAAAAAGGGAGTCTGCCTCTTTCCCCCAGGGTGTGCTATCAACTCCATTACCATTTCCAAACAGCTGGGTGTGAGTCTAACTAAGGTTTCCTTCAGTCAGACATTTGCCAGGAGCCGGAGCCCTGACAGGACAGCGAGAGCGATGATCAGACATCATTTCACAGTGAAATCATCACTCGCTGATTTCAGGCAGAAAACTTTAGAAAACTCTAAACTCTAAAGAGGCACTGAAGCGTGCTAGGGCAGCAGCAGTACTTCCCCGACTGACCTTCAGGAACCTGCATATTCTCCAGCCCCGCCCCACCCCACCCCCTCTCAGCTAGCTCCTGTCCACCCCTCCCCCTCCCCCACATACAGGGAGGAGGCCTTGTGTGTGTGTGGGGGGGGGGGGGCAGCGGGAAGATGCAACTCTCTCTTGAGAGAGAGTTCGGGTCTCCCAAACAAATACATAACTAGAAACTTCATTTATTTACTTTATTTCATCGAGCATACCGTGGAAGAGGGAAAAGGAACAGGGAAGCTAGGCCAACTGGTCGAGCTCCTCCTTTCGTTTTGTTTCAAAAAGGAAAGGAAAAGCCAAAGAACCCCTCTTTTTGGTGAAAGGAACAGAATGGTGAAAGTTGAAACATCGGCTCGCCACTTAATACTTTGGCTTTTAATAAAAGGGACAGCAGATCGACTTCCGAGTTGATTAAGAGAGAGAGAAAGAGAGAGAGAGAGAGAGAGAGAGAGAGAGAGAGAGAGAGAGAGAGAGAGAATAAACCACAAAAAACGTTTTGTCGACCAGCCTCCTTTTAAACCTCTGTTACACAGGAAGACTGGTCAACCTCATTCCCCTCCCCCCACTCACACACACACCCCCCCCCTCCACGGAGAGGTTTAATGAGAGAAGAAAGGTAGAAGAAGAGAGTAAAGGCCAGTCATGAGCACGTGGAGAGAATTTGGGAGGGGAATGGGGAGAGAAGGGACAAAGGGGAAGAGGGGAAGAGAGGAAGAGCAAAAGAGCAAAGAGAGGAGCAAAGAGAGCCAACCTCATATTTTATTTTATTTTTTTTAAAGATTTATTTATTTTATTTATGCGTAAGAGTACACTGTAGCTATTTTCAGACACACCAGAAGAGAGCATCAGATCCCATTACAGATGGTTGTCAGCCACCTTGTGGTTGCTGGTAATTGAACTCAGGACCTCTGGGAGAAATTTGTGTGTGTGTGTGTGTGTGTGTGTGTGTGTGTGTGTGTGTGTGTGTGCCCGTTAGTTTAAAAATCTGCTGTAGACCTCCCTTTTAATATCTGTTTAACAAATATTTTTACCATATTTAAATTTTATTTATTTTATTTTACTTAAAAATAATAATGAATAAAGAGTCAATGTGAATAAACAATAAAACAAAAATCAAGGTGATCGGGGTTGGGGATTTAGCTCAGTGGTAGAGCGCTTGCCTAGCAAGAGTAAGGCCCTGGGTTCGGTCCCCAGCTCCGAAAAAAAGAAAAAAGAAAAAAAAAAATCAAGGTGATCAACAGATACCGACGACTGACATGGAAAAAGTTAATAGATCGCCATAAAAACAGAGTAAGTGCGATGTAAACAATAAAACAGATGGGATGGAGAGATGGCTCAGCGGTTAAGAGCACTGACCGCTCTCCCAGAGGTCCTGAGTTCAAATCCCAGCAACCACATGGTGGCTCACAACCATCTGTAATGAGACCTGATGCCCTCTTCTGGTGTGTCTGAAGACAGCTACAGTGTACTCACATGCGTTAAATAAATAAATTTAAAAAAAAAGAAAACAATAAAGCAGAAATTAAGACGAGGGACACAGAAGGACAAGGGAGATAAAACAATTAAATGTTAACAGACATAAAGTGGGAACGACGGGGTTGGGGATTTAGCTCTGTGGTAGAGTGCTTGCCTAGCAAATGCAAGGCCCTGGATTCAGTCCCCAGCTCTGAAAAAAGAAAAAGAAAAAAGAAAAAAAAAGAAAAGCGGGAACGAGATGAAGGGCAAATATAGACGACTGAAACGAAATGATGGAATAAATTTATAAAATAATAATAAAATACGAGTAAATACGAATAAATGGCAAACTGGACTTTAATAAATGTTTAAATCAAGGTGAATGACAAATACAATTTAGACAAAAAGGTTTTGAAAAATGAAAAGAAATAGAAAGCATATATGAATCAATAACAAGACTGAAGTCACAATGGCCTTGAAGTGACACGGACGACAAACGTGAAAAACATAAATGAAATAATTTCGACAGCCACGGACATTCACATGGTGTGTTGGGAAACACCGCAGTCTTTATTTGGCGAGTAAAAACGCCTCGGGGAACTCTGTACATAGGAGGCTGGGAGCATGAATCACTCTATCTATCTATCTATCTATCTATCTATCTATCTATCTATCTATCTATCTATCTATTTTTTATTTTTCTCTCCCTTACATCTTCCCACCATACCATACGTTTCTCCTTATACAAATCCATAGATTTATATATGTTCTTAATTTCATTTTTTTCCTCTGCCACACAGCCCACCACACAGAACCTCTAGATCTCGGGATCCCCTTCTGCCAGCACCAGTGGCAAGGGCACAGCTCCCCAGAGAATTAACTCGATCCGAACATAAGCGCGACAAGAAATTAAAAGTTAAATCGGAAGTGAAACTGAAAATGAAATTTTGGCCGAAAATAAAATAAAATGAAAGGTATAAGTTTTGTGACAATCAAATCATAAATCCCAATTGGGCAAAAAATAAAATTACAAAGTCAAAATTTTGTCCAGTCCACTGTGCTCCTGTGGAATCCCTCCCTGGAACTTGCTCGGTAGAGTAGTCTAGTCCCAAACTCACAGAGGTCTGCCCTGCCTTTCTCTGAAACCTACAGAGCCAGTCAAAACCTACAATCCTTTGTTGTTTGTTTGGCAGTTTGGCAGTTTGTTTGTTCCTGGACAAAAATGTGGGCTCTCTCTGATTCCTATATGTCTGCATGCCAGAAGAGGGCACCAGAACATAAGAGGACACACCACACAGCTCCTGAGAATCCAGAGGGTTTTTTTTGTTTTGTTTGTTTTGTTTGTTTTTTCTTCCTCTTTTCTTTTTTTCCGGAGCTGGGGACCTTGCTCTTCCCAGGGCCTTGCGCTTGCTAGGCAAGCGCTCTACCACTGAGCTAAATCCCCAACCCCGAGAATCCAGGTTTTTGACCAAAACAAAAAACAACAACAGGGGCTGGAGAGATGGCTCAGCGGTTAAGAGCACTGACTGCTCTTCCAGACGTCCTGAGTTCAATTGCCAGCAACCACATGGTGGCTCACAACCATCTGTAATGAGATCTGATTGATCTCTTCTGGTGTGTCTGAAGATAACTGCAGCATACTCAGATAAATAAAAAACAAATCTAAAAAAATTAAAAACAACAACAAAAAACACAAAAACAAACAAACAAACAAAACCCCCAAAACTAACAACCTAGAGGGTAGATATCTGCCTGCCCAGGTCTTCTAGTGCTATTTAAGGCTTCCTGTAGATAATAAAGCTTGTGTATCTTTTATCCAGGAACAGAATCATCAAGGCAGGGTAGGAGAGAAGCCCTGTTTGGGATTAAACGTTTCTACAACGTAACAGGAGGAGGCGGAGGGAGAGGGGCTCCTCAGACATAAATCTAAAATAGTACAATGGATCATTTTGAAGGCGTGTGGGTGAGGGTGACTGGAGACAGAGTTTTTCTCTGAGTGAGTGTGGAACTCACTGTCCCTGAGCTCAGCCTGTGATGAGAGAGAGAGAGAGAGAGAGAGAGAGAGAGAGAGAGAGAGAGAGATTTTTTCTGTGTCTCTCTGTCTCTGTCTGTCTGTCTCTCTCTCTCTGTGTCTGTCTCTCTCTCTGTCTCCCTGTCTCTGTCTCTCTTCCTCTCTCTGTCTCTCTGTCTCTCTCTGTCTCTGTCTCTCCCCCTCCCCCATGCGTGTGTTTGTGTGTTCAACCGAGGAGGCAATGGCAGATAAATGTCTGCCCCTCCTCTGTAAGCCAGGCCACTCCATTACTGCCTTTCCTTTTTCTTAGTTTGTTTGGTTTATTCCAAGTTAATTGTATCTGTTTCTTTATTTTCCTCCTCATTTCTTTAGTTGAGTCAGGGGTCTTTGCACAAAAGCCCTGGAAATCAGTACCTGGATCAGGTCTGCAGCCTGCTCACAGAGTTCTACCCACCTTCACCTCTCAAGTGATGCAATCAAAGACATGCAGCACCACACCTGGCTTCTTTTCACATGTACATTTACTTTAGTTCCAATGCTCATTCAGGTCTGAGAGACGGGGGAGGGAAGGAGGGAAGAGAGACAGAGAGTGACAGAGAAACAGTTGACCGAGAGGGAGAATTGTAGGTTAATTATTGTTCCGTCTCCTCAATCACGGTCTACTGGTCGCCATCGTGGCAACCATGCCCCGCAACCCTACCTTCGGTAAGATCAAGCATAATGGCGGCAACCATATAATTCCTGCTTAGTCGCACTGAACACTCCGGTCATCACTACCTGTGGAGAATTGTAAGGGGGCTCCTCTGGTCTAGAGAGTAGTACCCTTGAATGAAATGAGGATCACAGCAAGCATTATTTGTTTTGAGATATAAGATGTGGAAAGAACTATATGTGTGGATTTACAGACAGACAGACAGACAGACAGACAGACAGACAGACAGAGAGGACAGGACAGGACAGGACAGGACAGGACAGGACAGGACAGGAGAAAAAAACAAGAACACAAACAAAAACTCAAAATGGAAGTCCGGTTCCAAATAGTCTCTGTCTGCCCTGTCGCTCTAGTGTTGGTGGTCCAGGTTATAAAAGCTTATACATGGGTGGGTGCGGGAAGTGCTGCTGGGTGTTCAGTTCAGGTCCAAGATTATTGCGGGTAACTAGACAACAAAGAAAGCAGTTAGACTGACTCCTACAGTGTTCGGTTTCTGAGTGTGTTATCACACAGAAGAGCCTAACAGAATATGTAATGAATTCTGGCAGCAACAGCAGAAACAACCAATGAGAAAGTGTCCTTATAATACTAGCAACTGCAACAAAATGGCAGACTAGCCAGCTAACAGTTCCCTAGCCATTAACTCATCTGACATAGGCCTTCTTCACGTTGCATCTAGATAGGTCTTCCTGTCTTCCTCTCCAGTGTGTGTGTGTGTGTGTGTGTGTGTGTGTGTGTGTGTGTGTGTGTGTGTGTGTGTGTAAAGAGAGAGAGAAGGAGGGGGGAGAGAGAGAGAGAGCTTTAGAGAGAGAGAGCTTTAGAGAGAGAGAGAGCTTTAAAATCAGCACTCAAGCCTTTTCTCTTCCTATCCCTATCCCAACCCCCCAAACCAGCAGCAAAGCCACCAGCACTCGAGAGACAGAGGAAGATGAAATCTCTAGTCTGAGAAACAAGAGGAGGTAGATAAACATACCCCCCTCTCTCCTTCATAATTTGTTAAAGTGTTCCCTTTGTGTTGTGTGGACTCTACTGTATTAAGCAAGTTTCACATCGTACTATCTCCAAAGAGGAGTCAACAGTCTCTTGGCGTGCAGGCAGTTGTTGCCTGCTTTAAATATTTTTTGGTGTGTTTGTTTGTTTGTTTGTTTGTTTGTTTGTTTGTTTGTTTGTTTCAAAACCGAGGGCCTGCCTGCGTTCAACAGATCCAAACCCAGTTCTCAGAGGGGAAAATGGAGTCAAGTCCGAAGTCACTGGCATTTAGGTCATCGGCCATTGACAGTCATAGGAGATGGGAATATCGTCCTTTCTCCAATGGAGACTCACCTGGGTATGCATCAACCACATCTAAGGGCAGGCCTGGGTTAGTACGGGGTGGTGGATGGGGAGGAAGGATCTGGAAAGAGCTTTGCGATGGGAAACTATGATCAGAATGTTGCACAGAAAACAAAATTTGTACTTAAAAAAAAAAAAGGCTCCCGATATCTATCCAAAAATGAAAGGAAATAAAAACCGACATCAGAACTTTACTAACTGCAAATGCTCCATCTCCCTGTATCCAACCACTCCACTCCCAGATAGGTAGATGATAGTTTGCACTTCTGTCCCAGTTGGGCTGTCGAGGTTAAGGGAAGGGGAACCACCTCTGTGGTTATGTGATCCACACACGAAATAAAATAAAAGGAGCGGATAAACGTGCCTGGCATTTTAAGATGCTCAATTTCTTTGCAAGCTTCATTTTGTTTCATTCTTTTAAAGGTTTACTTATTTATTTTCACTTACATTGAGTACACTAAAGCCCTTTTCACATACACAGGGCAGTAGAGTGCATGGGATATCCCTTTGCAGAGGGTTGTGAGCCACCATGTGGTTTCTGTGGAATCGAACTCAGGACCTCTGGAAGAGCAGAGCGGTGAGTGCTCTTAACCTCGGAGCCATCTCTCCAGCCCTTGACAAGCTTTATTTAACTAAACATTAAACATGAATCAGAAACGCCAAACCCTGTACATATATGGTCCAGATTCACCCTTACTTAGAAATCCCCGAGCTGGCAGGGCGAGGCTGGGAATTGAGAGTGAGCAAAAAGGGAGTCTGCCTCTTTCCCCCAGGGTGTGCTATCAACTCCATTACCATTTCCAAACAGCTGGGTGTGAGTCTAACTAAGGTTTCCTTCAGTCAGACATTTGCCAGGAGCCGGAGCCCTGACAGGACAGCGAGAGCGATGATCAGACATCATTTCACAGTGAAATCATCACTCGCTGATTTCAGGCAGAAAACTTTAGAAAACTCTAAACTCTAAAGAGGCACTGAAGCGTGCTAGGGCAGCAGCAGTACTTCCCCGACTGACCTTCAGGAACCTGCATATTCTCCAGCCCCGCCCCACCCCACCCCCTCTCAGCTAGCTCCTGTCCACCCCTCCCCCCCCCCACATACAGGGAGGAGGCCTTGTGTGGGGGGGGCGGCGGGGAGATGCAACTCTCTCGTTTTTTTTTCCTTTTCTTTTTTCTTTCTTTCTTTCTTTCTTTCTTTCTTTCTTTCTTTCTTTTTTTTTTTTTTTTTTTTTCTTTTTCCGTAGCTGGGGACCGAACCCAGGGCCTTGCGCTTGCTAGGCAAGCGCTCTACCACTGAGCTAAATCCCCAACACCCGCAACTCTCTCTTGAGAGATAGTTCGGGTCTCCCAAACAAATACATAACTAGAAACTTCATTTGTTTACTTTATTTCATCGAGCATACCATGGAAGAGGGAAAAGGAACAGGGAAGCTAGGCCAACTGGTCGAGCTCCTCCTTTCGTTTTGTTTCAAAAAGGAAAGGAAAAGCCAAAGAACCCCCTCTTTTTGGTGAAAGGAACAGAATGGTGAAAGTTGAAACATCGGCTCGCCACTTAATACTTTGGCTTTTAATAAAAGGGACAACAGATCTCCCTCCTATTTGGTTAAAAAAAAAAAAAAAGGAATTAAAACACCACAAAAACGTGCTGTCAGCCAGATTCCCTTTAAACCTCCGTTATACAGGAAGACGGGTTTTTTTTAAGCATCATTTTAAATATATAAATATGTATTTGTGTGTGTGTGTGTGTGTGTGTGTGTGTGTGTGTGTGTCCGTCCGTCCGTCCGTCAGTCAGTCAGTCAGTCAGTCAGTCAGTCAGTCAGTCAGTCAGTCAGTGTCTTCTGTATGGAGAGGATGTGCTGACTCTGAAGCTATGATCTAGACACTTTCTAGATCACAGTTAAAAAGTTTTTAATAACTGTGTGAAGGAGACAGGTAGGGGTGTGTGTGTGTGTGTGTGTGTGTGTGTGTGTGTGTGTGTGTGTATGCATGCATGCATGTGGGGGAGGGGAGGCTTTGATATCAGCACTCAAGCTTTTTACTTCCTATCCCAATCTCCCCAAACTACCATCAAAGCAGCACTAGGGAGGCAGAGAAAGGTGAATCTGAGAGTTTCAGTCCTTCCCGCCCTACAGACGAATACAGAGAAACCCAGTCTGAGAAACTAGGGGAGGGGGAGGGGGAGAGAAAGAGAGAGAGAGAGAGAGAGAGAGAGAGAGAGAGAGAGAGAGAGATCAAATTCTCTTGTGTCTGTCTCTGTTTTTCTCTATTCTCTCTCTCTCTCTCTCTCTCTCTCTCTCTCTCTCTCGTTGTGTGTGTGTGTGTGTGTGTGTGTGTGTTTGTTTGTTTGTTTCAAAACCCAGAGCCTGTCTGTAACAGATCTAAACACAGTTCTTGAAGGGGAAAATGGAAACAATTCCATAGTCTCTGGCAATGAAGTCATCTCCCATTGAAAACCACAGGAGAGGGGAATATTGTCCTCAACTAGGCATATATCAACCAGTATTTCACAGGCAGACCTTCAGGGAGGTGCAGATTCACCAGCCCTACCCTCCCTCCCATCCCCCCAGCATCCCTGCTCATCTCCTGTCCACCATTTGTTGATTCATTGTTGCTGTTGCTGTTGCTGCTGCTGTTGTTGTTGTTGTTGTTGTTGTTGTTGTTGTTGTTGTTGTTGTTGTTGTTCCTGGTGTGAAGAACACTGTGAGGTAGCCTTCCTCTAATAAACCCTCTGGTCTTTAGGGATCCTTCACCCACTCACTCTCTGCCAGACTGAGTTCACAGCAGAAAACGCGTTTTTGAGAGAAACATGTTCCTGGTCCTGTGTGCCCATATTGAGGGAGGCATGAGAAAGGGATAACAAGGAAGGGAGACCCGGCAGTGGTAGGGGGCTGGGATGGGGTCGGGGGTGGGTGTCCTAGCTTGCTAATCCAACTGACCCACTTGCTGTGTAAATAAATATTTTGCATTCTGTGTCCCTTGTTTGATTTCTCACTAAATTCCAGATTGTCAATCTCCCTGTGTCGATTGCACAAGAACCCAAATGGGGATGCTGGGTGGTGAGCTGATTCCTCCCTAGAACACCTGTGCACTCTCTCATAGTCTCTAAGCTCCTTGCTGGACTCTTTTGGGCTTGGACCTGGCTGTCTGTAAGCCAGGAAGGAAGGAAGGAAGGGAGGGAGGGAGGGAGGGAGGGAGGGAGGGAGGGAACAGGCCTCAGTTGAGAATCCCAATTTTCTAGTTCACTGCATCTGATGGCTGGCTGACCCTTCCAGGTGAATTGTATTTTTTTTTTTCCTTTTCACTCCTTTATTTGAGTCAGGGGTGTCTGCACATAGACCTGGAAATCAGTACCTAGATCAGGCCTGCCTGCCTGCCTGCCTGCCTGCCTGCCTGCCTGCCTGCCTGCCTGCCTTCCTCTATCTCACAGAGACACAGTTCTAAACACCTCTGCCTCTTGAATGATGGAAATAAAGACATGCACGAACACCTGGCTTCCTTTCATTGTACATTTAGCCTAATTTCAGTTTTATTCATGTCTGGGAGGGAGACTTGCTTGTGTGCTGTAGTTCAATTCCTTTCACTGTGTGGTTTCCCCACCACCTTGGCCACCATGCCACGTGGAAGAGAAGAAGAGATGAACCATATTGTTGGCACCCATATAACAAACACTTGGTTGCTTCCTCTGAGCCCTCTGAGTATCCTTACATCTCTGTATTTTAAAGTGGTTTTGTTTTGTTTTTTATTGCTGTCAAACTCTCTCTCTCTCTCTCTCTCTCTCTCTCTCTCTCTCTCTCTCTCTATCTATCTATCTATGTGTGTGTGTGTGTGTGTGTGTGTGTGTGTGTGTGTGTGTGTGTTTTTTTTCTTCCCCCAGAGCTGAGGACTGAACCCAGGTCCTTGAGCTTGCTAGGCAAGGACTCTACCACTGAGCTAAAACCCCAACCCCTATCTCTGTGTTTTAAAAAGTAGACTCTGGAGCAATACCGGGCAGGTCTCCAAGGCGGGTCCTTCGCTTTATTTTATTCTTTTTGTTTTTAATTGTTAAAGATTTGTTTGTTTGTTTGTTTGTTTTATGTCTATTCGAGTACCCTGTAGGTGTCTTCAGACACCCCAGAAGAGGGCATGATTGACAATTACAGATGGTTGCAAGCCGCCATGTGTTGGCTGGGTATTGAACTCAGGACCGCTGTAAGAGCAATCAGTGCTCTTAACGACGGTGCCATCTCTCCATCCACCTACTTTATTTTATTCTCTATGCTCTCTTGTGCGAGTCAAGGTCAAGCAGGCAAGAAACACCCAAACAGATTGGTCCATCACCACTTTCTGAATTCTTTTTGTTGTTGATGTCAGGGATGTAAAGCAAGTTTACCCATGAAGAATTGTAAGGGAGTCCTTCTGATTTAGAGAATAGCAGCCTTGAAATGAAATGAGAATCACAACAAGCATTTGTCTTATTGTTTTTGTTTTTTTCTTCCTTTTTCTTCGGAGCTGAGGACCGAACCCGGGGCCTTGTGCTTCCTAGGCAAGCGGTCTACCACTGAGCTAAATCCCCAACCCCTACATTTGTCTTAAAGTCTGAAAAACACAAAACAAAACAAAACAAAACAAAACAAAACAACAACAACAACAACAACAACAACAACAACAACCAAGAACAAACCATGAGACCGCAGAAATCCTCAGGCGGAGGAGTAAGGAGCTAGTTTTTATTGGTTAGGGTATTATTTGGTCGGGTGGGGGTAGGGGTGGGGGTGGGGGTGGGGGTGGGGGTGTTGTCCTTCCTACACCTCTCTTGCATGAATGAGCTGAACATTACTTAAGCTTGTGTCCAAAACTGTCCATTTTTTAGATTGATCCCAGGAGGGAGGGAGCGAGCCGGGGATACAGCACACCCTCTCTGGCCTCAGAGGTCCAGGCTCCCGCTGGCAGGGCCCGAAGGGACTCCTGGGGGGAAAAAAATAAAGTCTCCGAGGCACCACCTAGCCGGTTTTATTCTTGAAGAAAAGCAAACATACATAATGGAATAAGGGAAAGAAAAAACCCTGTTTTCTATATACACAAGCAGTCGTAATTTGTTATAGTGTCCCCTTTGCGTAGTTTGGATTCGATGACTTTATTTTATCAAGCAAGTTTTAAACAGCGGTAACTCCAAAGAGGAGTCAACAGCCCCTTTAAGTGCAGTCAGTCATTGACCCTTTGGTCTGTCTGTCTGTCTGTCTGTCTGTCTGTTTCAAAACGAGGGAGGGCCTGCCTGCCTGCCTGCCTGCCTGCCTGCCTGCCTGCCTGCCTGCCTGCGTGCCTGCATCAGATCTAAATACAGTTCTCAGAGGGGAAGACAGAGACAAGTCAGAAGTCACTAGCACTCAATGGACGACCACCAACCTAAGGGCAGGCCTAGGGTAGAATTTGATGGACGGACGGACGGACAGACGGACGGACGGACGGATGGACAGATGGACAGAAAGGATCTAGGAGGAGCTTTGGGAAAGATGAAAAGCCTCCATTTCCCCCCAAAAGAACGAGCCCCAACAGCTGGGCTCTTCGAGATGAGTTATAAGGGGAACCACACATACAGTTTTGTATCACACATACAGTTTGTCATCATCCGTCAATACCAGGTAGACTTTTCAACGTATGTAGGTAGCTGTTGTCAGGTCAGTCCTTTACTAAGCCTCATGTAAGCTCTGCAGGGTAAGCCTCAGGAATTCATCTGTGCGTCCCGCAGGGTATGCTTTCTTGCTTTGTTAAAGGCTAGACTTTGGTTGCTGTCTGTCTGTCTGTCTGTCTGTCTGTCTGTCTGAATGAATGAATGAATGAATGAGCGAGGGAATGAACGAATGAGGAGGGGATGCACATGCCTATGGTTTTAAGATGCTTAATTTCTTTACAAGGTTTATTTATTTAAACATTAAACATTGGGGTTGGGGATTTAGCTCAGTGGTAGAGCGCTTGCCTAGGAAGCACAAGGCCCTGGGTTCGGTCCCCAGCTCCGAAAATAAAATAAAATAAAATAAAATAAACATTAAACATTAATCGGAAATAATGGAGTCAGCAGTTAAGAGTTCTGACTGTGTTCTTCCAGAGGTCCTGAGTTCTATTCCCATGGTGGCTCACAACCCTCTGTTATGGGATCGATCTGCTGTGTGTCCGAAGACAGCTGCAGTGTGCTGTTTGTAGGGTAAAGAAAAAAATACTAAAGAAGAAAAAAAAAAAGAGAGAGAAAAAGTTAGAAGCACCAAGTCAAGTCATGTAAATATTGCCCACATTCGGATTTAGACATGCCTGAGCTGTCAGGGCGAGGCTGGGTGAGAGCGAATCAGTGAACGATCGGACTCTTCCTCTCTCTGTGAGGGTGTGTCATGAACTCTATTACCATTTCCAAAGAGTTAGGTATGCTGGAGCGAAGTGGACCGGAAAGCCAAGGGAGGAGAGGTATGCCTACACGAGTCCACCCAACCCCCCCCCCCCCCAGGGAGACATCCTCGAGTGGTGGGGGGAGGGGCGAAGGTGTGGAGGGATAATTTCCAACAAATAAATCCCAACAAATAAATTACTAGAGACTTGATTCATTGATTTACTTTAAATTTATTGAGTGTATCGGGAAAGAGGGAAAATGGGTCAAGGAGGGAGGGAGGGAGGGAGGGAGGGAGGGAGGGAGGGAGGGAGGGAGGGAGGGAGAGAGGGATATCTTTTCCTCCAAATCGGCTGGTATGTAGTCTCAGTGCGTCAGAAAAAAGACTGCTTCTGGCCTCCTTTCTGATTACCCCAAGGCAGTCTGGTCACCGTGCTGTAATAGAAAGGGAAACCACAGTCAAGTCATGGGAGCGAGCGAGCAAGCAAGCAAGCAAAAATCATAAACAAAAGCAAAAACACGTCTGTTAAGTTGAGCAGAGCAGAGCAGAGCAGAGCAGAGTAGGGCAAAGCAATACAAGGTCACATTCCACAAAGGCTGATATAGTCTGCCATCTTGGTCTACAGAGTGAAAAGTAGAAGGAGAAAATGAATATCGCTTTGTGTGTCACAAAGTTTTTAAGTTGTAAGGAACATTGCAGGGCTAAACCTTCAAATCCTCAAACCACCCAACCCAAGCTTTCCTCCTCCTCATCCTCCTCCTCCTCCTCCTCCTCCTCACCCCCCAT
>NW_028238805.1:42500-80694 GCF_021556685.1 Rattus norvegicus
CTCTACGCCTCGCGGGGCGTCTTTCCCCCCGCACACGCCTCCAAGAGACCAGGCGAGACGCGCCGCCGCGGCCGCGGCGGCCGGGACGCCCTTCAAACCGCAACTTCCTCCCGCCCGCCGGGCGGCCCTTCCCCCCAGGCACCCCGCGACCGCCCCGGGACCCGTGCGCGCCCGGCTGCCCCCCCGTTGAGGAGGGGCCCGGCAGCACGGCCGCGGGTCGGCCAGACGAGGAGCGAGAGAGAAAGGAACGCCGGCGGGCGGGGAGGGGGAGCGAACCGGCAGAACGAGGACCGTCGACGGCAGGGCCGGCCGCAGCGGCACCCCCCGCGGGAGACGCCTCACAAGGGACCGGGAGGCCGCTCGGGCGGCGACCGGGCACGCGAGCCAAGCCGGCGGGAATCACACTGCACCCAACCCGGAGCAGTCCCGCCACGCCCGCGGCACCGAGCCGACCCGAAACCAACGGACAACCCCCGGGAGCCCGAGGAGACGCCAGCCGACGCGAGAGAGAACCGAGGCAGACGCCGACGCCAACCGACGAAGACCCCCGCGTGGCAGCGGGTCCCAACGTCCGACGACGCGCCGGACGCGGCCGACCGCCGGTTCCCCCAAACAAGAAGTCCGCCCCCGAGAGCGAGGCCAACCCCGCGGTTCACGGACCCTCGAGAGCCCCGCGGAGGGGGAAGGGGGGTAGGACGGCTCCCGCGATCTCCACCGGCCGTGGGAACGCTGCCGTGGAAGGGGGGACGAGGCGGCAACCGCAGACGCCCGAGAGCACGCGGCACGCACCACACGCGACACGACCTCGCCGCGAGAGTGGCCGGGACGTGGACGCGCGTGGGAGGGACGCACACGCGACGGAGGGCACGGGGGAAACGGAGGCGGGTGGGACCGGGAGCCCAGCGCCGCCCTTCCAAACCCACCCGTCCCGCGACGACCCCTCGCGGTGAGAGGGGGTACCGCGCACGCGGGCGTGTGCACGGCCCTTCCCCGCCACCTGCCACCAGAAACCCAATCTCCCCCACAAGCTCCGCACAGCGGCAGGTCGACAGAGCCCCGTCCCGCGTGATCCCTCCTCGTACTCGGAGCGGGGAGGCGCGGGTCGCGGTAGGCGAGAGAGCAAACGCTGCGCGCAGAAGGCTGAGGTCAGGGCGGGCAGCCGAGGGGACCATCCGGGAGAAGCCCCTCGGAGATCGTAAAGCCCTTTCCGAAGATAGCTAGAGAAGGCAAATTCCTCACTGAGGGCGGGACGAACCCAACACCGACGAGCAGCCAAGGGCTCCGTGCACGCAACGGGAAACGAGCAACAGGCGCGGGACAGAACGGGAAGGACCACGCGCCAGCTGGTGGGGGGTCTGCGGTATCGGCAAAGGTCTCTTTCTCCGGGGTCTTCTTGAGCATTCGCGGACCGGGGGGACCTGCGACAGGTCCCCGCCGAGGGCCAGGCCTCTTCAAGGCGCACACAAAGGAGGAGCCTTGACTTGAGGGAGTCCGGTCTTTAAAAAGGGCCAGCCGCGATCGCTCAGCACCACCCTAACCGCGCAGGGCCCGCGGGTGAAGGCACCAAAAACATAGGCACGGGGTGGGCGCTCACCCAACGGAAGGAGCCTTTTAACCGCACACTCAACTCCTCGACCCCCTTTTTTCTGTCACCGTGCAGAAAGCCGGCAACTAGGACAAGGGAAAGCGTAAAGGCACAAGCACCATGGAGCACAGGAGGCACGCCGGGGAGCGGGAAGCGCCACCGCCAACTCAGAAGCGGGCACCTTGGTGGTCAAAGCCCGGAACGCTCCAGGAGCACCGCAAGGCTCACACAAAGCAGGGCGCGTGCACACACCATTCGGGAAGGGTATGCACCGCAGCGGGTCTACCACCTTCCCCCGGCACGGGGGAAGAGGGCCGCGAAGCAGTGAACGGCGTGGGGGCAAGCGCCCCCGACACGTCCACAGGGACACCGCGAACCACAGCAACAAGTGTGCGCGGGTCAGCGCTCGTGCCGGACAGCCGCACCCCTGACTTCCACACACCACCCTGCAAAGGAATGGGGAGGAGAGACGAGGGGCCCGCTGGCAGAACGAGAAGAGCGGTCGCCATTCGCGCTGAATGACCATTCGCCATGAATGTCCGTCCCTCGCCTGGCGCGGCTTAGGCCCCGGCCCGAAGAGAACGCGGCAGCACCACATCGATCCAACGGGAGCGAGACACGCCATGCATCGGGAACAACGGGCGTGAGAGCTTTCTAACACGCACTGGACGGGAATACGAGCGAGAAGAGCGAGAGAGAGCACGGGAAGAAGTCGCTAACACTGCCACACACACACACAAAAAAAAAAAATTTACCCTTCTCGAGGGCGAGAAAAAGGAAGCGTTGCACTCGGGAGGCACGTGGCGTGGAAGAACGGGACTCAACGGGCAGCGGAGGTTCGGGAACTCCTTCAAAAAAAATAAAAAAAAAAAAATAAAAAGAAAAAAATAAAATCCCCTTCGAAGGAGAAAAGGTGCAACTCGGGAGGCACACAGCAGGAAAGAAAGGGACACACCACCAAGCAGCGGAGGTTCGGGAACTCCTTCCAAAAAACAAAAAAAAAAACAAAAAAAAAACAAATAAAAAAACCGGTCGGCCGCAGAGGAGCACGCCAGGGGGTCACTAGCACCAAACGGGAAAACCCTTCCAGTCGCACTCGGCACCAACGACTCCTACCGGTAACGGACGACAACCACCACGGGGAAATCGGGAACGCCTGACACGCGGGACGGTTGTCATAAAGCTGCCCCAGAGAGCACAGGCAAGCAAGCACGGGAAAGCAGGAAGCGCGTACTCATGGGGGGGACGCTAAGCTTCAAGCATCGAAGAGGCCCATGCGCAGAAGAAAAGAGCTAGGGCTGGACAAGCAAACAGCCTTGGTGCAAGCCTCTTCCAACGTCCTTTAATGACAAAAAGAGTCAAAAGGACAGCGTGTCAGCATATATCTCCAGGTACAATAAGGACAGATAGCAAAGATGAAAAGTGTAAAAGACACAGGGATAAACATGACAGGCCACACGGAACGTCTGGAAGTCATGTTCGGTGACGTGTCCCCAAGAGGTCCCCATGTAGAAAGAGAACCGGACCGCAAAGGAACAACTGGTCGACCTTAGAACCCTGAGTGCTCACAGACCGAGGAGGCCATGGTAGATAGCCTGGAACACAGCTTCCCCTCGGCCTCAGAAGTCCATGCTCCCGCTGGCAGGGACCGGGGAGGATCCTGGAAAAAATAAAGTCTCGGAGGCGCCCCCTAGCCGGGACACCTCGGCTCGGAGGCCGGGGACACAGCACCCTCTCGGCCTCAGAGGTCCAGGCTCCCGCTATCAGGGACCGAAGGGACTCCTGGAAAAGAAAAAAAAAAAATCCGTGGCGCCACCTAGCCGGGCCACCTCGGCTCGGAGGCCGGGGACACAGCACCCTCTCGGCCTCAGAGGTCCAGGCTCCCGCTATCAGGGACCGAAGGGACTCCTGGAAAAGAAAAAAAAAAAAAAACTCCGTGGCGCCCCCTAGCCGGGCCACCTCGGCTCGGAGGCCGGGGACACAGCACCCTCTCGGCCTCAGAGGTCCAGGCTCCCGCTATCAGGGACCGAAGGGACTCCTGGAAAAGAAAAAAAAAAAAAAACTCCGTGGCGCCCCCTAGCCGGGCCACCTCGGCTCGGAGGCCGGGGACACAGCACCCTCTCGGCCTCAGAGGTCCAGGCTCCCGCTATCAGGGACCGAAGGGACTCCTGGAAAAGAAAAAAAAAAAATCCGTGGCGCCACCTAGCCGGGCCACCTCGGCTCGGAGGCCGGGGACACAGCACCCTCTCGGCCTCAGAGGTCCAGGCTCCCGCTATCAGGGACCGAAGGGACTCCTGGAAAAGAAAAAAAAAAAAAAAACTCCGTGGCGCCCCTAGCCGGGCCACCTCGGCTCGGAGGCCGGGGACACAGCACCCTCTCGGCCTCAGAGGTCCAGGCTCCCGCTATCAGGGACCGAAGGGACTCCTGGAAAAGAAAAAAAAAAAAAAACTCCGTGGCGCCCCCTAGCCGGGCCACCTCGGCTCGGAGGCCGGGGACACAGCACCCTCTCGGCCTCAGAGGTCCAGGCTCCCGCTATCAGGGACCGAAGGGACTCCTGGAAAAGAAAAAAAAAAAAAAAAACTCCGTGGCGCCCCCTAGCCGGGCCACCTCGGCTCGGAGGCCGGGGACACAGCACCCTCTCGGCCTCAGAGGTCCAGGCTCCCGCTATCAGGGACCGAAGGGACTCCTGGAAAAGAAAAAAAAAAAAAAACTCCGTGGCGCCCCCTAGCCGGGCCACCTCGGCTCGGAGGCCGGGGACACAGCACCCTCTCGGCCTCAGAGGTCCAGGCTCCCGCTATCAGGGACCGAAGGGACTCCTGGAAAAAAAAAAAAAAAAAACTCCGTGGCGCCCCCTAGCCGGGCCACCTCGGCTCGGAGGCCGGGGACACAGCACCCTCTCGGCCTCAGAGGTCCAGGCTCCCGCTATCAGGGACCGAAGGGACTCCTGGAAAAGAAAAAAAAAACTCCGTGGCGCCCCCTAGCCGGGCCACCTCGGCTCGGAGGCCGGGGACACAGCACCCTCTCGGCCTCAAAAGTGTCTATGGTCCCGCTGGCTGGGACCGAAGGGACTCCTGGAAAAGAAAAAAAAAAAAAAACTCCGTGGCGCCCCCTAGCCGGGCCACCTCGGCTCGGAGGCCGGGGACACAGCACCCTCTCGGCCTCAAAAGTGTCTATGGTCCCGCTGGCTGGGACCGGAGAGGAGGGAAGAAATAAAAAAAATAAAATAAAATAAAATAAAAAATTTAAAAAAAAAAATTGGAAAAAAAAAAATCCGGGACGGGGCCCAAGCCTTCTGGTCGACCTCATCCAGCTGCCACCAACCCCTCCTTGTGTCCCAATAGGTCGTACAGCCACCCTCCTCCCCTGAAGTTCTCCAGGTACAACCTCCTAGCTAGAGATGGTCCCCAGACAGGACGGCGTCTCCGTCGCGCACCCGCCTGCTTGCCTGTCACCCTCTCACCCTGGCCGGCTCACCACAGGCACTTCCCCGTCCTTTGTCACCAACCGGGGGACAGGAGCGTTGCGGAAACTTGTCGCCACTAGGTGTCGCCCGACAGCGATCTCGATCAAGCAAACCAATACAGACTGTCACGCGCCGCCGCCGCCACACACACTCATTCCGTCTCTCCAGAGTGACCTCCCTAGCTCAGGGGGACACTCACCCACGCACAACGGGGCAGGTACCCACCACTTCTCCCGAATGGCACAAACGGTCCCGGTTGTCCCGCCGGAACACAGTGAACGCGGGATGGACTCGGGGCCAACCCCCTCAGGCACCCAGAAAAGGAAAGTAGGACGGAGCGGTGAAAACAGGCCACCTCTAAGTGAAAGGACATGCACTCTCGAATCGGTTAACAATTAGCAAGGAACAGGCACAGTTAGGAAAAGGGAGCGTCCAAACTCCGGCGTGAGGGGAGGGTGGCGGCGACCTCAGTTCCACACCATTTTTAAATGGCTCACTCATTTTTAAAACCCTCCACCGATCCCGATGGGGGGAGGGGGGTTGTTGTTGTTCTCTGTTCCTCGCTGCCACCGCCAGCCGGCACTCACCAAACCACACACCTGCCACCCTCTTTGGAAGACTAAACACAGAGAGTAAATTAAAAGAATGGTGGAATGATGGTGGAATGGTTAAAATTCCCGTGATTTGTTTTCACTCTGATCAAAACATACTTATTTTGTGCATTTGCATTCCCTTGTTCACACGTGCCTCTGTGTGTGTGGTGGGGGGAGGGAGGGAGGGAGGGAGGGAGGGAGGGAGAGAAGAGAGAGAGAGAGAGAGAGAGAGAGAGAGAGAGAGAGAGAGAGAGCCAATTTAAAAAATAAAAACATGGTTAAATACAGCCACTTTGGGAAGATTGCTAGAGAGAATGCAGTCCAGAGTATGGAGGCCAGAGCTCTGGACGCTCTAGACCACAGGTCTCCCATCTCCCATATACCAGGCACCCAGCACCACCATCCCTACTTTGTTTGTTTGTGCGTTTGTTTGCTTGCTTGTTACATTAGTTTCATCCCAAGTTAATAATTATATATTTTTTTTCTATGCACGTATTTAGTTGTGGCAGGGGAACTCCTTCTTTAGGACAGGCAGACTTAGCTAGTTAGTTAGCCAGTCAAAAGTACGTAAAAAATTTATATCAACATAAATATCATTCACTAAGAAATCCTATCTGAAGAAAAAGAAAGAAAGGAAGAAAGAAGGAAGGGAGGGAGGGAGGGAGGGAGAGGGAGAGAGAGAGAGAGAGAGAGAAAGAAAGAGGAAAACTGGCAGACTTAGTTTTAGTGTTTTTGTTATTGTTTATTCAAGATATTGTTTCAGGGCTGGAGAGACGGCTCAGCGGTGAAGAGCACTGACTGCTCTTCCAGAGATCCTTAGTTCAAATCCCAGCAACCACATGGTGGCTCACAACCATCTGTAATGGAATCCTCTCCTTGTGTGTTGAAGACAGTGACAGTGTGCTCATAAAATAAATAAACAATAAAAAATATGTTTGAAGATTAAAGAAAAAACTCTCTCTCTCTCTCTCTCTCTCTCTCTCTCTCTCACACACACACACACACAAATAAACTCTGTAATAAAAATCAATGTGACTTCATGATCAAACTTCTATAGTCAATAGGACTAGAGAGAACACATGTCTGTAAAATAAAAGCAGAACCTTTTCTGCTTTGTTTTGTTTTGCCTCAAGGTACGTTTCTTTTGGTATAGCCCAGGCAGTCATGGAACTTGCTCCGTAGACTTATCTAGCCTCAAGCTCACAGAGGTCCACTCTGCCTGCCTCGGCCACCCACACAGCTCTCTCTGCTGACTATATGTCTGCATGCCAGAAGAGGGCACCAGAACCTAGGAGGACACACCACATGGCTCCTGAGAATCCAGGTTTTGACTTTAAAAAAAAAAAAAAAAAAAAAATTCTGACAGCATAGAGGGTAGATATCTGCCTGCCAGGCTCTTCTAGTGCTGTTTAAGGTGGGGTAATAGCCATGTGAAGGAGACAAGGGGAGAGGAAAAATCGATTGGATGAGTAGTGCTGCTGAGATTAAGGAACACACACACACACACACACACACACACACACAGAGAGAGAGAGAGAGAGAGAGAGAGAGAGACAGAGACAGAGACAGAGACAGAGACAGAGACAGACAGAGACAGACAGAGACAGTAAGACAAAGAGACAGAGAGAGAGAGATGACAGAGGGACACACCGAGGGAAAGACATCAGGACCAGCTGAATTTCTCAAGAAAAGAAAAGAAGAGAAAGGAAAAATGTTTTCTATATACACAAATCTGTATACATGATTTGTTATAGTGTCCCATTTGGGCACTTTGGATTCAACTGTGGATGGTTGGCAGCCAGCTTGGCTGACACCTGACCTCACCAAGATGGAAGCAGCCGGCCATTAGCCCTGATGTTCCAGGTCACTTCTGTTTCTCCCTTTCCCAGCCTCTAGGGAAACAGAACTTAATTAAACTCAGTTTGCACGTGCAGAAAGGTGAAGAGGCACCCAAAAGCAGCCAGAAGCCTCAGACCATCCACAGCCACATGTTCTCCTTCTGCCTATATTACTTCTAAATGATCGTATTTATTTATTTATTTATTTATTTATTTATTTATTTATTTACTTACTTACTTACTTACTTACTTACTTACTTACTTACTTTTTTTTCTTTCTTTTTTTTCGGAGCTGGGGACAGAACCCAGGGCCTTGCACTTGCTAGGCAAGCGCTCTACCACTGAGCTAAATCCCCAACCCCCTTACTTACTTACTTACTTACTTACTTACTTACTTACTTACTTATTTTTGTCATACTTAAACAATCATTCGTCCTTGAATTCCTCCTGTATGCCAGGTAGACTTAGTCAGTCAGTCAGTCAGTCAGTCAGTCATTTAGCCAGGTCAAAATAGTTAAACATAAATATCAATAAAATCAATAAAAATCAAATGCAAACCCAATAGACAGTAAGTAAAATCGAATAAACCAAAAGATACATCATAAGCACAGAGTTTCAGCCGGACATTGAAAAGCAGCAGTTACCGAAGCAGTCTCCCTCCCACACCAACACACACACAGCTCGACCACCACCTTATCTGCACATTTTCAGCTCCTGCTTTCTAGAGTTACCAAGTTTATACACTACAGAGTTTAGCAAGGCAGGCCGGTTCACCGCACCCCCAGGGTCAGAGAACATGCTAGACCAGCTCTAGGGGATGGGCTGGGGGGCAGGGGAGGGTGGGAAGAGGGGAAACAGGCAGACTTAGGTATTCTAGTTTTGTTCATTCAAGATTCCACTTCTCTGTTGTAGCCCTGATAGACAGACAGGCAGGCAGGAATATTTGTTTGTCTGGCTTGGGGTTTGGGTTTGGTCCATTTGTTGGTGGATTTTGTTTTGTTTTGTTTCATTTTGTTTTTCGGGAAGTGTGGTGACTTAGTGCCTACACAAGCCAAGGCAGGAAAAATAAATAAGTAAAGATCTCTGAAACACAAATCTGGAGTGGGCTCTAGCATGGCCATGGACACACGCATGCACAGACGCACGCACGCACGCACGCATTGTAGACACGCACTCAAGGACACACTGGATTCTACAATGTTTGGTTTCTGAGTGTGTGTCATACAGAACCTAACAGAATATGTAATGAACTCTGGCAGTGACAGCAGAAACAACCTATGAGAAGGCGTCCTTGCAATATTAAAATGGCAGGCTAGCCAGGTGACAGTTATCTTAACCAATCTGATGTAGGCCTCATTCACACGGCATCTAGGCCTTAACAGTTAATTGTATCTGTTTCTTTATTTTCCTCTTAGGCCATCACATTGTTTTACCTAGACCTTTAACAGCCAGCAGCTACCAGCCTACAGCTACCAGTTTCTTTCTTTTCATAAAGAAACCCTGTCTGAAAAACTAGGGGAGGGAGACAAACAGATTAACAGATCTCTCTCTCTCTCTCTCTCTCTCTCTCGCTCTCTCGCTCTCTCGCTCTCTCGCTCTCTCGCTCTCTCGCTCTCTCGCTCTCTCGCTCTCTCGCTCTCTCGCTCTCTCGGCGCGTGTGTTTGTGTGTTCAACAGAGGAGGCATTCAGGTCTGAGAGACGGGGAGGGAAAGAGGGAAGAGAGACAGAGAGTGACAGAGAAACAGTTGACAGAGAGGGAGAATTGTAGGTTAATTATTGTTCCGTCTCCTCAATCACGGTCTACTGGTCGCCATCGTGGCAACCATGCCCCGCAACCCTACCTTCGGTAAGATCAAGCATAATGGCGGCAACCATATAATTCCTGCTTAGTCGCACTGAACACTCCGGTCATCACTACCTGTGGAGAATTGTAAGGGGGCTCCTCTGGTCTAGAGAGTAGTACCCTTGAATGAAATGAGGATCACAGCAAGCATTATTTGTTTTGAGATATAAGATGTGGAAAGAACTATATGTGTGGATTTACAGACAGACAGACAGACAGACAGACAGACAGACAGACAGACAGACAGAGAGGACAGGACAGGACAGGACAGGACAGGACAGGACAGGACAGGACAGGAGAAAAAAACAAGAACACAAACAAAAACTCAAAATGGAAGTCCGGTTCCAAATAGTCTCTGTCTGCCCTGTCGCTCTAGTGTTGGTGGTCCAGGTTATAAAAGCTTATACATGGGTGGGTGCGGGAAGTGCTGCTGGGTGTTCAGTTCAGGTCCAAGATTATTGCGGGTAACTAGACAACAAAGAAAGCAGTTAGACTGACTCCTACAGTGTTCGGTTTCTGAGTGTGTTATCACACAGAAGAGCCTAACAGAATATGTAATGAATTCTGGCAGCAACAGCAGAAACAACCAATGAGAAAGTGTCCTTATAATATTAGCAACTGCAACAAAATGGCAGACTAGCCAGCTAACAGTTCCCTAGCCATTAACTCATCTGACATAGGCCTTCTTCACGTTGCATCTAGATAGGTCTTCCTATCTTCCTCTCCAGTGCTGAGACCAAAGTGAGATCAAAGTCATGCATCACCATGGGTGCCTTCCTTTTCATTTCTTTTCTTTCATCCTAGGAAGTGAGTGAGTGTGTGTGTGTGTGTGTGTGTGTGTGTGTGTGTGTGTGTGTGTGTAAAGAGAGAGAGAAGGAGGGGGAGAGAGAGAGAGAGCTTTAGAGAGAGAGAGCTTGAGAGAGAGAGAGAGCTTTAAAATCAGCACTCAAGCCTTTTCTCTTCCTATCCCTATCCCAATCCCCCCCAAACCAGCAGCAAAGCCACCAGCACTCGAGAGACAGAGGAAGATGAAATCTCTGGTCTGAGAAACAAGAGGAGGTAGATAAACATACCCCCCCTCTCTCCTTCATAATTTGTTAAAGTGTTCCCTTTGTGTTGTGTGGACTCTACTTTATTAAGCAAGTTTCACATCGTACTAGCTCCAAAGAGGAGTCAACAGTCTCTTGGCGTGCAGACAGTTGTTGCCTGCTTTAAATATTTTTTGGTGTGTTTGTTTGTTTGTTTGTTTGTTTGTTTGTTTGTTTGTTTCAAAACCGAGGGCCTGCCTGCGTTCAACAGATCCAAACCCAGTTCTCAGAGGGGAAAATGGAGTCAAGTCCGAAGTCACTGGCATTTAAGTCATCTGCCATTGACAGTCATAGGAGATGGGAATATCGTCCTTTCTCCAATGGAGACTCACCTGGGTATGCATCAACCACATCTAAGGGCAGGCCTGGGTTAGTACGGGGTGGTGGATGGGGAGGAAGGATCTGGAAAGAGCTTTGCGATGGGAAACTATGATCAGAATGTTGCACAGAAAACAAAATTTGTATTTAAAAAGAAAAAAAAAGGCTATCCAAAAAATCTATCCAAAAATGAAAGGAAACAAAACAAAACAAAACAAAACAAAACAAAACAAAACCGACAGCAGAACTTTACTAACTGCAAATGCTCCATCTCCCTGTATCCAACCACTCCACTCCCAGATAGGTAGATGATAGTTTGCACTTCTGTCCCAGTCGGGTTAAGAAAAGGGGAACCACCTCTGTGGAGAGCCATCTCTCCAGCCCTTGACAAGCTTTATTTAACTAAACATTAAACATGAATCAGAAACGCCAAACCCTGTACATATATGGTCCAGATTCACCCTTACTTAGAAATCCCCGAGCTGGCAGGGCGAGGCTGGGAATTGAGAGTGAGCAAAAAGGGAGTCTGCCTCTTTCCCCCAGGGTGTGCTATCAACTCCATTACCATTTCCAAACAGCTGGGTGTGAGTCTAACTAAGGTTTCCTTCAGTCAGACATTTGCCAGGAGCCGGAGCCCTGACAGGACAGCGAGAGCGATGATCAGACATCATTTCACAGTGAAATCATCACTCGCTGATTTCAGGCAGAAAACTTTAGAAAACTCTAAACTCTAAAGAGGCACTGAAGCGTGCTAGGGCAGCAGCAGTACTTCCCCGACTGACCTTCAGGAACCTGCATATTCTCCAGCCCCGCCCCACCCCACCCCCTCTCAGCTAGCTCCTGTCCACCCCTCCCCCTCCCCCCACATACAGGGAGGAGGCCTTGTGTGTGTGTGGGGGGGGGGGCGGCAGCGGGAAGATGCAACTCTCTCTTGAGAGAGAGTTCGGGTCTCCCAAACAAATACATAACTAGAAACTTCATTTATTTACTTTATTTCATCGAGCATACCGTGGAAGAGGGAAAAGGAACAGGGAAGCTAGGCCAACTGGTCGAGCTCCTCCTTTCGTTTTGTTTCAAAAAGGAAAGGAAAAGCCAAAGAACCCCCTTTTTTGTGAAAGGAACAGAATGGTGAAAGTTGAAACATCGGCTCGCCACTTAATACTTTGGCTTTTAATAAAAGGGACAGCAGATCGACTTCCGAGTTGATTAAGAGAGAGAGAAAGAGAGAGAGAGAGAGAGAGAGAGAGAGAGAGAGAGAGAGAGAGAGAGAATAAAAACCACAAAAAAACGTTTTGTCGACCAGCCTCCTTTTAAACCTCTGTTACACAGGAAGACTGGTCAACCTCATTCCCCCTCCCCCCACTCACACACACACCCCTCCCCCTCCACGGAGAGGTTTAATGAGAGAAGAAAGGTAGAAGAAGAGAGTAAAGGCCAGTCATGAGCACGTGGAGAGAATTTGGGAGGGGAATGGGGAGAGAAGGGACAAAGGGGAAGAGGGGAAGAGAGGAAGAGCAAAAGAGCAAAGAGAGGAGCAAAGAGAGCCAACCTCATATTTTATTTTATTTTTTTTAAAGATTTATTTATTTTATTTATGCGTAAGAGTACACTGTAGCTATTTTCAGACACACCAGAAGAGAGCATCAGATCCCATTACAGATGGTTGTCAGCCACCTTGTGGTTGCTGGTAATTGAACTCAGGACCTCTGGGAGAAATTTGTGTGTGTGTGTGTGTGTGTGTGTGTGTGTGTGTGTGTGTGTGTGTGTGCCCGTTAGTTTAAAAATCTGCTGTAGACCTCCCTTTTAATATCTGTTTAACAAATATTTTTACCATATTTAAATTTTATTTATTTTATTTTACTTAAAAATAATAATGAATAAAGAGTCAATGTGAATAAACAATAAAACAAAAATCAAGGTGATCGGGGTTGGGGATTTAGCTCAGTGGTAGAGCGCTTGCCTAGCAAGAGTAAGGCCCTGGGTTCGGTCCCCAGCTCCGAAAAAAAGAAAAAAGAAAAAAAAAATCAAGGTGATCAACAGATACCGACGACTGACATGGAAAAAAGTTAATAGATCGCCATAAAAACAGAGTAAGTGCGATGTAAACAATAAAACAGATGGGATGGAGAGATGGCTCAGCGGTTAAGAGCACTGACCGCTCTCCCAGAGGTCCTGAGTTCAAATCCCAGCAACCACATGGTGGCTCACAACCATCTGTAATGAGACCTGATGCCCTCTTCTGGTGTGTCTGAAGACAGCTACAGTGTACTCACATGCGTTAAATAAATAAATTTAAAAAAAAAAGAAAACAATAAAGCAGAAATTAAGACGAGGGACACAGAAGGACAAGGGAGATAAAACAATTAAATGTTAACAGACATAAAGTGGGAACGACGGGGTTGGGGATTTAGCTCTGTGGTAGAGTGCTTGCCTAGCAAATGCAAGGCCCTGGATTCAGTCCCCAGCTCTGAAAAAAGAAAAAGAAAAAGAAAAAAAAAGAAAAGCGGGAACGAGATGAAGGGCAAATATAGACGACTGAAACGAAATGATGGAATAAATTTATAAAATAATAATAAAATACGAGTAAATACGAATAAATGGCAAACTGGACTTTAATAAATGTTTAAATCAAGGTGAATGACAAATACAATTTAGACAAAAAGGTTTTGAAAAATGAAAAGAAATAGAAAGCATATATGAATCAATAACAAGACTGAAGTCACAATGGCCTTGAAGTGACACGGACGACAAACGTGAAAAACATAAATGAAATAATTTCGACAGCCACGGACATTCACATGGTGTGTTGGGAAACACCGCAGTCTTTATTTGGCGAGTAAAAACGCCTCGGGGAACTCTGTACATAGGAGGCTGGGAGCATGAATCACTCTATCTATCTATCTATCTATCTATCTATCTATCTATCTATCTATCTATCTATCTATCTATTATTTTTTATTTTTCTCTCCCTTACATCTTCCCACCATACCATACGTTTCTCCTTATACAAATCCATAGATTTATATATGTTCTTAATTTCATTTTTTTCCTCTGCCACACAGCCCACCACACAGAACCTCTAGATCTCGGGATCCCCTTCTGCCAGCACCAGTGGCAAGGGCACAGCTCCCCAGAGAATTAACTCGATCCGAACATAAGCGCGACAAGAAATTAAAAGTTAAATCGGAAGTGAAACTGAAAATGAAATTTTGGCCGAAAATAAAATAAAATGAAAGGTATAAGTTTTGTGACAATCAAATCATAAATCCCAATTGGGCAAAAAATAAAATTACAAAGTCAAAATTTTGTCCAGTCCACTGTGCTCCTGTGGAATCCCTCCCTGGAACTTGCTCGGTAGAGTAGTCTAGTCCCAAACTCACAGAGGTCTGCCCTGCCTTTCTCTGAAACCTACAGAGCCAGTCAAAACCTACAATCCTTTGTTGTTTGTTTGGCAGTTTGGCAGTTTGTTTGTTCCTGGACAAAAATGTGGGCTCTCTCTGATTCCTATATGTCTGCATGCCAGAAGAGGGCACCAGAACATAAGAGGACACACCACACAGCTCCTGAGAATCCAGAGGGTTTTTTTTTGTTTTGTTTGTTTTGTTTGTTTTTTCTTCCTCTTTTCTTTTTTCCGGAGCTGGGGACCTTGCTCTTCCCAGGGCCTTGCGCTTGCTAGGCAAGCGCTCTACCACTGAGCTAAATCCCCAACCCCGAGAATCCAGGTTTTTGACCAAAACAAAAAACAACAACAGGGGCTGGAGAGATGGCTCAGCGGTTAAGAGCACTGACTGCTCTTCCAGACGTCCTGAGTTCAATTGCCAGCAACCACATGGTGGCTCACAACCATCTGTAATGAGATCTGATTGATCTCTTCTGGTGTGTCTGAAGATAACTGCAGCATACTCAGATAAATAAAAACAAATCTAAAAAAATTAAAAACAACAACAAAAAACACAAAAACAAACAAACAAACAAAACCCCCAAAACTAACAACCTAGAGGGTAGATATCTGCCTGCCCAGGTCTTCTAGTGCTATTTAAGGCTTCCTGTAGATAATAAAGCTTGTGTATCTTTTATCCAGGAACAGAATCATCAAGGCAGGGTAGGAGAGAAGCCCTGTTTGGGATTAAACGTTTCTACAACGTAACAGGAGGAGGCGGAGGGAGAGGGGCTCCTCAGACATAAATCTAAAATAGTACAATGGATCATTTTGAAGGCGTGTGGGTGAGGGTGACTGGAGACAGAGTTTTTCTCTGAGTGAGTGTGGAACTCACTGTCCCTGAGCTCAGCCTGTGATGAGAGAGAGAGAGAGAGAGAGAGAGAGAGAGAGAGAGAGAGAGAGAGAGATCGAATTTTCTGTGTCTCTCTGTCTCTGTCTGTCTGTCTCTCTCTCTCTGTGTCTGTCTCTCTCTCTGTCTCCCTGTCTCTGTCTCTCTTCCTCTCTCTGTCTCTCTGTCTCTCTCTGTCTCTGTCTCTCCCCCTCCCCCATGCGTGTGTTTGTGTGTTCAACCGAGGAGGCAATGGCAGATAAATGTCTGCCCCTCCTCTGTAAGCCAGGCCACTCCATTACTGCCTTTCCTTTTTCTTAGTTTGTTTGGTTTATTCCAAGTTAATTGTATCTGTTTCTTTATTTTCCTCCTCATTTCTTTAGTTGAGTCAGGGGTCTTTGCACAAAAGCCCTGGAAATCAGTACCTGGATCAGGTCTGCAGCCTGCTCACAGAGTTCTACCCACCTTCACCTCTCAAGTGATGCAATCAAAGACATGCAGCACCACACCTGGCTTCTTTTCACATGTACATTTACTTTAGTTCCAATGCTCATTCAGGTCTGAGAGACGGGGAGGGAAGGAGGGAAGAGAGACAGAGAGTGACAGAGAAACAGTTGACCGAGAGGGAGAATTGTAGGTTAATTATTGTTCCGTCTCCTCAATCACGGTCTACTGGTCGCCATCGTGGCAACCATGCCCCGCAACCCTACCTTCGGTAAGATCAAGCATAATGGCGGCAACCATATAATTCCTGCTTAGTCGCACTGAACACTCCGGTCATCACTACCTGTGGAGAATTGTAAGGGGGCTCCTCTGGTCTAGAGAGTAGTACCCTTGAATGAAATGAGGATCACAGCAAGCATTATTTGTTTTGAGATATAAGATGTGGAAAGAACTATATGTGTGGATTTACAGACAGACAGACAGACAGACAGACAGACAGACAGACAGAGAGGACAGGACAGGACAGGACAGGACAGGACAGGACAGGACAGGAGAAAAACAAGAACACAAACAAAAACTCAAAATGGAAGTCCGGTTCCAAATAGTCTCTGTCTGCCCTGTCGCTCTAGTGTTGGTGGTCCAGGTTATAAAAGCTTATACATGGGTGGGTGCGGGAAGTGCTGCTGGGTGTTCAGTTCAGGTCCAAGATTATTGCGGGTAACTAGACAACAAAGAAAGCAGTTAGACTGACTCCTACAGTGTTCGGTTTCTGAGTGTGTTATCACACAGAAGAGCCTAACAGAATATGTAATGAATTCTGGCAGCAACAGCAGAAACAACCAATGAGAAAGTGTCCTTATAATACTAGCAACTGCAACAAAATGGCAGACTAGCCAGCTAACAGTTCCCTAGCCATTAACTCATCTGACATAGGCCTTCTTCACGTTGCATCTAGATAGGTCTTCCTGTCTTCCTCTCCAGTGTGTGTGTGTGTGTGTGTGTGTGTGTGTGTGTGTGTGTGTGTGTGTGTGTGTGTGTAAAGAGAGAGAGAAGGAGGGGGAGAGAGAGAGAGAGCTTTAGAGAGAGAGAGCTTTAGAGAGAGAGAGAGCTTTAAAATCAGCACTCAAGCCTTTTCTCTTCCTATCCCTATCCCAACCCCCCAAACCAGCAGCAAAGCCACCAGCACTCGAGAGACAGAGGAAGATGAAATCTCTAGTCTGAGAAACAAGAGGAGGTAGATAAACATACCCCCCCTCTCTCCTTCATAATTTGTTAAAGTGTTCCCTTTGTGTTGTGTGGACTCTACTGTATTAAGCAAGTTTCACATCGTACTATCTCCAAAGAGGAGTCAACAGTCTCTTGGCGTGCAGGCAGTTGTTGCCTGCTTTAAATATTTTTTGGTGTGTTTGTTTGTTTGTTTGTTTGTTTGTTTGTTTGTTTGTTTCAAAACCGAGGGCCTGCCTGCGTTCAACAGATCCAAACCCAGTTCTCAGAGGGGAAAATGGAGTCAAGTCCGAAGTCACTGGCATTTAGGTCATCGGCCATTGACAGTCATAGGAGATGGGAATATCGTCCTTTCTCCAATGGAGACTCACCTGGGTATGCATCAACCACATCTAAGGGCAGGCCTGGGTTAGTACGGGGTGGTGGATGGGGAGGAAGGATCTGGAAAGAGCTTTGCGATGGGAAACTATGATCAGAATGTTGCACAGAAAACAAAATTTGTACTTAAAAAAAAAAAAGGCTCCCGATATCTATCCAAAAATGAAAGGAAATAAAAACCGACATCAGAACTTTACTAACTGCAAATGCTCCATCTCCCTGTATCCAACCACTCCACTCCCAGATAGGTAGATGATAGTTTGCACTTCTGTCCCAGTTGGGCTGTCGAGGTTAAGGGAAGGGGAACCACCTCTGTGGTTATGTGATCCACACACGAAATAAAATAAAAGGAGCGGATAAACGTGCCTGGCATTTTAAGATGCTCAATTTCTTTGCAAGCTTCATTTTGTTTCATTCTTTTAAAGGTTTACTTATTTATTTTCACTTACATTGAGTACACTAAAGCCCTTTTCACATACACAGGGCAGTAGAGTGCATGGGATATCCCTTTGCAGAGGGTTGTGAGCCACCATGTGGTTTCTGTGGAATCGAACTCAGGACCTCTGGAAGAGCAGAGCGGTGAGTGCTCTTAACCTCGGAGCCATCTCTCCAGCCCTTGACAAGCTTTATTTAACTAAACATTAAACATGAATCAGAAACGCCAAACCCTGTACATATATGGTCCAGATTCACCCTTACTTAGAAATCCCCGAGCTGGCAGGGCGAGGCTGGGAATTGAGAGTGAGCAAAAAGGGAGTCTGCCTCTTTCCCCCAGGGTGTGCTATCAACTCCATTACCATTTCCAAACAGCTGGGTGTGAGTCTAACTAAGGTTTCCTTCAGTCAGACATTTGCCAGGAGCCGGAGCCCTGACAGGACAGCGAGAGCGATGATCAGACATCATTTCACAGTGAAATCATCACTCGCTGATTTCAGGCAGAAAACTTTAGAAAACTCTAAACTCTAAAGAGGCACTGAAGCGTGCTAGGGCAGCAGCAGTACTTCCCCGACTGACCTTCAGGAACCTGCATATTCTCCAGCCCCGCCCCACCCCACCCCCTCTCAGCTAGCTCCTGTCCACCCCTCCCCCTCCCCCCACATACAGGGAGGAGGCCTTGTGTGTGTGTGGGGGGGGGGGCGGCAGCGGGAAGATGCAACTCTCTCTTGAGAGAGAGTTCGGGTCTCCCAAACAAATACATAACTAGAAACTTCATTTATTTACTTTATTTCATCGAGCATACCGTGGAAGAGGGAAAAGGAACAGGGAAGCTAGGCCAACTGGTCGAGCTCCTCCTTTCGTTTTGTTTCAAAAAGGAAAGGAAAAGCCAAAGAACCCCTCTTTTTGGTGAAAGGAACAGAATGGTGAAAGTTGAAACATCGGCTCGCCACTTAATACTTTGGCTTTTAATAAAAGGGACAGCAGATCGACTTCCGAGTTGATTAAGAGAGAGAGAAAGAGAGAGAGAGAGAGAGAGAGAGAGAGAGAGAGAGAGAGAGAGAGAGATAAAAACCACAAAAAAACGTTTTGTCGACCAGCCTCCTTTTAAACCTCTGTTACACAGGAAGACTGGTCAACCTCATTCCCCCCTCCCCCCACTCACACACACACCCCTCCCCCTCCACGGAGAGGTTTAATGAGAGAAGAAAGGTAGAAGAAGAGAGTAAAGGCCAGTCATGAGCACGTGGAGAGAATTTGGGAGGGGAATGGGGAGAGAAGGGACAAAGGGGAAGAGGGGAAGAGAGGAAGAGCAAAAGAGCAAAGAGAGGAGCAAAGAGAGCCAACCTCATATTTTATTTTATTTTTTTTAAAGATTTATTTATTTTATTTATGCGTAAGAGTACACTGTAGCTATTTTCAGACACACCAGAAGAGAGCATCAGATCCCATTACAGATGGTTGTCAGCCACCTTGTGGTTGCTGGTAATTGAACTCAGGACCTCTGGGAGAAATTTGTGTGTGTGTGTGTGTGTGTGTGTGTGTGTGTGTGTGTGTGTGTGTGTGCCCGTTAGTTTAAAAATCTGCTGTAGACCTCCCTTTTAATATCTGTTTAACAAATATTTTTACCATATTTAAATTTTATTTATTTTATTTTACTTAAAAATAATAATGAATAAAGAGTCAATGTGAATAAACAATAAAACAAAAATCAAGGTGATCGGGGTTGGGGATTTAGCTCAGTGGTAGAGCGCTTGCCTAGCAAGAGTAAGGCCCTGGGTTCGGTCCCCAGCTCCGAAAAAAAGAAAAAAGAAAAAAAAAAATCAAGGTGATCAACAGATACCGACGACTGACATGGAAAAAAGTTAATAGATCGCCATAAAAACAGAGTAAGTGCGATGTAAACAATAAAACAGATGGGATGGAGAGATGGCTCAGCGGTTAAGAGCACTGACCGCTCTCCCAGAGGTCCTGAGTTCAAATCCCAGCAACCACATGGTGGCTCACAACCATCTGTAATGAGACCTGATGCCCTCTTCTGGTGTGTCTGAAGACAGCTACAGTGTACTCACATGCGTTAAATAAATAAATTTAAAAAAAAAAGAAAACAATAAAGCAGAAATTAAGACGAGGGACACAGAAGGACAAGGGAGATAAAACAATTAAATGTTAACAGACATAAAGTGGGAACGACGGGGTTGGGGATTTAGCTCTGTGGTAGAGTGCTTGCCTAGCAAATGCAAGGCCCTGGATTCAGTCCCCAGCTCTGAAAAAAGAAAAAGAAAAAGAAAAAAAAAGAAAAGCGGGAACGAGATGAAGGGCAAATATAGACGACTGAAACGAAATGATGGAATAAATTTATAAAATAATAATAAAATACGAGTAAATACGAATAAATGGCAAACTGGACTTTAATAAATGTTTAAATCAAGGTGAATGACAAATACAATTTAGACAAAAAGGTTTTGAAAAATGAAAAGAAATAGAAAGCATATATGAATCAATAACAAGACTGAAGTCACAATGGCCTTGAAGTGACACGGACGACAAACGTGAAAAACATAAATGAAATAATTTCGACAGCCACGGACATTCACATGGTGTGTTGGGAAACACCGCAGTCTTTATTTGGCGAGTAAAAACGCCTCGGGGAACTCTGTACATAGGAGGCTGGGAGCATGAATCACTCTATCTATCTATCTATCTATCTATCTATCTATCTATCTATCTATCTATCTATTTTTTATTTTTCTCTCCCTTACATCTTCCCACCATACCATACGTTTCTCCTTATACAAATCCATAGATTTATATATGTTCTTAATTTCATTTTTTTCCTCTGCCACACAGCCCACCACACAGAACCTCTAGATCTCGGGATCCCCTTCTGCCAGCACCAGTGGCAAGGGCACAGCTCCCCAGAGAATTAACTCGATCCGAACATAAGCGCGACAAGAAATTAAAAGTTAAATCGGAAGTGAAACTGAAAATGAAATTTTGGCCGAAAATAAAATAAAATGAAAGGTATAAGTTTTGTGACAATCAAATCATAAATCCCAATTGGGCAAAAAATAAAATTACAAAGTCAAAATTTTGTCCAGTCCACTGTGCTCCTGTGGAATCCCTCCCTGGAACTTGCTCGGTAGAGTAGTCTAGTCCCAAACTCACAGAGGTCTGCCCTGCCTTTCTCTGAAACCTACAGAGCCAGTCAAAACCTACAATCCTTTGTTGTTTGTTTGGCAGTTTGGCAGTTTGTTTGTTCCTGGACAAAAATGTGGGCTCTCTCTGATTCCTATATGTCTGCATGCCAGAAGAGGGCACCAGAACATAAGAGGACACACCACACAGCTCCTGAGAATCCAGAGGGTTTTTTTTTGTTTTGTTTGTTTTGTTTGTTTTTTCTTCCTCTTTTCTTTTTTTCCGGAGCTGGGGACCTTGCTCTTCCCAGGGCCTTGCGCTTGCTAGGCAAGCGCTCTACCACTGAGCTAAATCCCCAACCCCGAGAATCCAGGTTTTTGACCAAAACAAAAAACAACAACAGGGGCTGGAGAGATGGCTCAGCGGTTAAGAGCACTGACTGCTCTTCCAGACGTCCTGAGTTCAATTGCCAGCAACCACATGGTGGCTCACAACCATCTGTAATGAGATCTGATTGATCTCTTCTGGTGTGTCTGAAGATAACTGCAGCATACTCAGATAAATAAAAAACAAATCTAAAAAAATTAAAAACAACAACAAAAAACACAAAAACAAACAAACAAACAAAACCCCCAAAACTAACAACCTAGAGGGTAGATATCTGCCTGCCCAGGTCTTCTAGTGCTATTTAAGGCTTCCTGTAGATAATAAAGCTTGTGTATCTTTTATCCAGGAACAGAATCATCAAGGCAGGGTAGGAGAGAAGCCCTGTTTGGGATTAAACGTTTCTACAACGTAACAGGAGGAGGCGGAGGGAGAGGGGCTCCTCAGACATAAATCTAAAATAGTACAATGGATCATTTTGAAGGCGTGTGGGTGAGGGTGACTGGAGACAGAGTTTTTCTCTGAGTGAGTGTGGAACTCACTGTCCCTGAGCTCAGCCTGTGATGAGAGAGAGAGAGAGAGAGAGAGAGAGAGAGAGAGAGAGAGAGAGAGATCGAATTTTCTGTGTCTCTCTGTCTCTGTCTGTCTGTCTCTCTCTCTCTGTGTCTGTCTCTCTCTCTGTCTCCCTGTCTCTGTCTCTCTTCCTCTCTCTGTCTCTCTGTCTCTCTCTGTCTCTGTCTCTCCCCCTCCCCCATGCGTGTGTTTGTGTGTTCAACCGAGGAGGCAATGGCAGATAAATGTCTGCCCCTCCTCTGTAAGCCAGGCCACTCCATTACTGCCTTTCCTTTTTCTTAGTTTGTTTGGTTTATTCCAAGTTAATTGTATCTGTTTCTTTATTTTCCTCCTCATTTCTTTAGTTGAGTCAGGGGTCTTTGCACAAAAGCCCTGGAAATCAGTACCTGGATCAGGTCTGCAGCCTGCTCACAGAGTTCTACCCACCTTCACCTCTCAAGTGATGCAATCAAAGACATGCAGCACCACACCTGGCTTCTTTTCACATGTACATTTACTTTAGTTCCAATGCTCATTCAGGTCTGAGAGACGGGGGAGGGAAGGAGGGAAGAGAGACAGAGAGTGACAGAGAAACAGTTGACCGAGAGGGAGAATTGTAGGTTAATTATTGTTCCGTCTCCTCAATCACGGTCTACTGGTCGCCATCGTGGCAACCATGCCCCGCAACCCTACCTTCGGTAAGATCAAGCATAATGGCGGCAACCATATAATTCCTGCTTAGTCGCACTGAACACTCCGGTCATCACTACCTGTGGAGAATTGTAAGGGGGCTCCTCTGGTCTAGAGAGTAGTACCCTTGAATGAAATGAGGATCACAGCAAGCATTATTTGTTTTGAGATATAAGATGTGGAAAGAACTATATGTGTGGATTTACAGACAGACAGACAGACAGACAGACAGACAGACAGACAGAGAGGACAGGACAGGACAGGACAGGACAGGACAGGACAGGACAGGAGAAAAAAACAAGAACACAAACAAAAACTCAAAATGGAAGTCCGGTTCCAAATAGTCTCTGTCTGCCCTGTCGCTCTAGTGTTGGTGGTCCAGGTTATAAAAGCTTATACATGGGTGGGTGCGGGAAGTGCTGCTGGGTGTTCAGTTCAGGTCCAAGATTATTGCGGGTAACTAGACAACAAAGAAAGCAGTTAGACTGACTCCTACAGTGTTCGGTTTCTGAGTGTGTTATCACACAGAAGAGCCTAACAGAATATGTAATGAATTCTGGCAGCAACAGCAGAAACAACCAATGAGAAAGTGTCCTTATAATACTAGCAACTGCAACAAAATGGCAGACTAGCCAGCTAACAGTTCCCTAGCCATTAACTCATCTGACATAGGCCTTCTTCACGTTGCATCTAGATAGGTCTTCCTGTCTTCCTCTCCAGTGTGTGTGTGTGTGTGTGTGTGTGTGTGTGTGTGTGTGTGTGTGTGTGTGTGTGTGTAAAGAGAGAGAGAAGGAGGGGGAGAGAGAGAGAGAGCTTTAGAGAGAGAGAGCTTTAGAGAGAGAGAGAGCTTTAAAATCAGCACTCAAGCCTTTTCTCTTCCTATCCCTATCCCAACCCCCAAACCAGCAGCAAAGCCACCAGCACTCGAGAGACAGAGGAAGATGAAATCTCTAGTCTGAGAAACAAGAGGAGGTAGATAAACATACCCCCCTCTCTCCTTCATAATTTGTTAAAGTGTTCCCTTTGTGTTGTGTGGACTCTACTGTATTAAGCAAGTTTCACATCGTACTATCTCCAAAGAGGAGTCAACAGTCTCTTGGCGTGCAGGCAGTTGTTGCCTGCTTTAAATATTTTTTGGTGTGTTTGTTTGTTTGTTTGTTTGTTTGTTTGTTTGTTTGTTTCAAAACCGAGGGCCTGCCTGCGTTCAACAGATCCAAACCCAGTTCTCAGAGGGGAAAATGGAGTCAAGTCCGAAGTCACTGGCATTTAGGTCATCGGCCATTGACAGTCATAGGAGATGGGAATATCGTCCTTTCTCCAATGGAGACTCACCTGGGTATGCATCAACCACATCTAAGGGCAGGCCTGGGTTAGTACGGGGTGGTGGATGGGGAGGAAGGATCTGGAAAGAGCTTTGCGATGGGAAACTATGATCAGAATGTTGCACAGAAAACAAAATTTGTACTTAAAAAAAAAAAAGGCTCCCGATATCTATCCAAAAATGAAAGGAAATAAAAACCGACATCAGAACTTTACTAACTGCAAATGCTCCATCTCCCTGTATCCAACCACTCCACTCCCAGATAGGTAGATGATAGTTTGCACTTCTGTCCCAGTTGGGCTGTCGAGGTTAAGGGAAGGGGAACCACCTCTGTGGTTATGTGATCCACACACGAAATAAAATAAAAGGAGCGGATAAACGTGCCTGGCATTTTAAGATGCTCAATTTCTTTGCAAGCTTCATTTTGTTTCATTCTTTTAAAGGTTTACTTATTTATTTTCACTTACATTGAGTACACTAAAGCCCTTTTCACATACACAGGGCAGTAGAGTGCATGGGATATCCCTTTGCAGAGGGTTGTGAGCCACCATGTGGTTTCTGTGGAATCGAACTCAGGACCTCTGGAAGAGCAGAGCGGTGAGTGCTCTTAACCTCGGAGCCATCTCTCCAGCCCTTGACAAGCTTTATTTAACTAAACATTAAACATGAATCAGAAACGCCAAACCCTGTACATATATGGTCCAGATTCACCCTTACTTAGAAATCCCCGAGCTGGCAGGGCGAGGCTGGGAATTGAGAGTGAGCAAAAAGGGAGTCTGCCTCTTTCCCCCAGGGTGTGCTATCAACTCCATTACCATTTCCAAACAGCTGGGTGTGAGTCTAACTAAGGTTTCCTTCAGTCAGACATTTGCCAGGAGCCGGAGCCCTGACAGGACAGCGAGAGCGATGATCAGACATCATTTCACAGTGAAATCATCACTCGCTGATTTCAGGCAGAAAACTTTAGAAAACTCTAAACTCTAAAGAGGCACTGAAGCGTGCTAGGGCAGCAGCAGTACTTCCCCGACTGACCTTCAGGAACCTGCATATTCTCCAGCCCCGCCCCACCCCACCCCCTCTCAGCTAGCTCCTGTCCACCCCTCCCCCTCCCCCCACATACAGGGAGGAGGCCTTGTGTGTGTGTGTGGGGGGGGGGCGGCAGCGGGAAGATGCAACTCTCTCTTGAGAGAGAGTTCGGGTCTCCCAAACAAATACATAACTAGAAACTTCATTTATTTACTTTATTTCATCGAGCATACCGTGGAAGAGGGAAAAGGAACAGGGAAGCTAGGCCAACTGGTCGAGCTCCTCCTTTCGTTTTGTTTCAAAAAGGAAAGGAAAAGCCAAAGAACCCCCTTTTGGTGAAAGGAACAGAATGGTGAAAGTTGAAACATCGGCTCGCCACTTAATACTTTGGCTTTTAATAAAAGGGACAGCAGATCGACTTCCGAGTTGATTAAGAGAGAGAGAAAGAGAGAGAGAGAGAGAGAGAGAGAGAGAGAGAGAGAGAGAGAGAGAGAATAAAAACCACAAAAAAACGTTTTGTCGACCAGCCTCCTTTTAAACCTCTGTTACACAGGAAGACTGGTCAACCTCATTCCCCCTCCCCCCACTCACACACACACCCCTCCCCTCCACGGAGAGGTTTAATGAGAGAAGAAAGGTAGAAGAAGAGAGTAAAGGCCAGTCATGAGCACGTGGAGAGAATTTGGGAGGGGAATGGGGAGAGAAGGGACAAAGGGGAAGAGGGGAAGAGAGGAAGAGCAAAAGAGCAAAGAGAGGAGCAAAGAGAGCCAACCTCATATTTTATTTTATTTTTTTTAAAGATTTATTTATTTTATTTATGCGTAAGAGTACACTGTAGCTATTTTCAGACACACCAGAAGAGAGCATCAGATCCCATTACAGATGGTTGTCAGCCACCTTGTGGTTGCTGGTAATTGAACTCAGGACCTCTGGGAGAAATTTGTGTGTGTGTGTGTGTGTGTGTGTGTGTGTGTGTGTGTGTGTGTGTGTGCCCGTTAGTTTAAAAATCTGCTGTAGACCTCCCTTTTAATATCTGTTTAACAAATATTTTTACCATATTTAAATTTTATTTATTTTATTTTACTTAAAAATAATAATGAATAAAGAGTCAATGTGAATAAACAATAAAACAAAAATCAAGGTGATCGGGGTTGGGGATTTAGCTCAGTGGTAGAGCGCTTGCCTAGCAAGAGTAAGGCCCTGGGTTCGGTCCCCAGCTCCGAAAAAAAAAAAAAAAAAAAAAAAAAAAATCAAGGTGATCAACAGATACCGACGACTGACATGGAAAAAAGTTAATAGATCGCCATAAAAACAGAGTAAGTGCGATGTAAACAATAAAACAGATGGGATGGAGAGATGGCTCAGCGGTTAAGAGCACTGACCGCTCTCCCAGAGGTCCTGAGTTCAAATCCCAGCAACCACATGGTGGCTCACAACCATCTGTAATGAGACCTGATGCCCTCTTCTGGTGTGTCTGAAGACAGCTACAGTGTACTCACATGCGTTAAATAAATAAATTTAAAAAAAAAGAAAACAATAAAGCAGAAATTAAGACGAGGGACACAGAAGGACAAGGGAGATAAAACAATTAAATGTTAACAGACATAAAGTGGGAACGACGGGGTTGGGGATTTAGCTCTGTGGTAGAGTGCTTGCCTAGCAAATGCAAGGCCCTGGATTCAGTCCCCAGCTCTGAAAAAAGAAAAAAGAAAAAAGAAAAAAAGAAAAGCGGGAACGAGATGAAGGGCAAATATAGACGACTGAAACGAAATGATGGAATAAATTTATAAAATAATAATAAAATACGAGTAAATACGAATAAATGGCAAACTGGACTTTAATAAATGTTTAAATCAAGGTGAATGACAAATACAATTTAGACAAAAAGGTTTTGAAAAATGAAAAGAAATAGAAAGCATATATGAATCAATAACAAGACTGAAGTCACAATGGCCTTGAAGTGACACGGACGACAAACGTGAAAAACATAAATGAAATAATTTCGACAGCCACGGACATTCACATGGTGTGTTGGGAAACACCGCAGTCTTTATTTGGCGAGTAAAAACGCCTCGGGGAACTCTGTACATAGGAGGCTGGGAGCATGAATCACTCTATCTATCTATCTATCTATCTATCTATCTATCTATCTATCTATCTATCTATTTTTTATTTTTCTCTCCCTTACATCTTCCCACCATACCATACGTTTCTCCTTATACAAATCCATAGATTTATATATGTTCTTAATTTCATTTTTTTCCTCTGCCACACAGCCCACCACACAGAACCTCTAGATCTCGGGATCCCCTTCTGCCAGCACCAGTGGCAAGGGCACAGCTCCCCAGAGAATTAACTCGATCCGAACATAAGCGCGACAAGAAATTAAAAGTTAAATCGGAAGTGAAACTGAAAATGAAATTTTGGCCGAAAATAAAATAAAATGAAAGGTATAAGTTTTGTGACAATCAAATCATAAATCCCAATTGGGCAAAAAATAAAATTACAAAGTCAAAATTTTGTCCAGTCCACTGTGCTCCTGTGGAATCCCTCCCTGGAACTTGCTCGGTAGAGTAGTCTAGTCCCAAACTCACAGAGGTCTGCCCTGCCTTTCTCTGAAACCTACAGAGCCAGTCAAAACCTACAATCCTTTGTTGTTTGTTTGGCAGTTTGGCAGTTTGTTTGTTCCTGGACAAAAATGTGGGCTCTCTCTGATTCCTATATGTCTGCATGCCAGAAGAGGGCACCAGAACATAAGAGGACACACCACACAGCTCCTGAGAATCCAGAGGGTTTTTTTTTGTTTTGTTTGTTTTGTTTGTTTTCTTCCTCTTTTCTTTTTTTCCGGAGCTGGGGACCTTGCTCTTCCCAGGGCCTTGCGCTTGCTAGGCAAGCGCTCTACCACTGAGCTAAATCCCCAACCCCGAGAATCCAGGTTTTTGACCAAAACAAAAAACAACAACAGGGGCTGGAGAGATGGCTCAGCGGTTAAGAGCACTGACTGCTCTTCCAGACGTCCTGAGTTCAATTGCCAGCAACCACATGGTGGCTCACAACCATCTGTAATGAGATCTGATTGATCTCTTCTGGTGTGTCTGAAGATAACTGCAGCATACTCAGATAAATAAAAAACAAATCTAAAAAAATTAAAAACAACAACAAAAAACACAAAAACAAACAAACAAACAAAACCCCCAAAACTAACAACCTAGAGGGTAGATATCTGCCTGCCCAGGTCTTCTAGTGCTATTTAAGGCTTCCTGTAGATAATAAAGCTTGTGTATCTTTTATCCAGGAACAGAATCATCAAGGCAGGGTAGGAGAGAAGCCCTGTTTGGGATTAAACGTTTCTACAACGTAACAGGAGGAGGCGGAGGGAGAGGGGCTCCTCAGACATAAATCTAAAATAGTACAATGGATCATTTTGAAGGCGTGTGGGTGAGGGTGACTGGAGACAGAGTTTTTCTCTGAGTGAGTGTGGAACTCACTGTCCCTGAGCTCAGCCTGTGATGAGAGAGAGAGAGAGAGAGAGAGAGAGAGAGAGAGAGAGAGAGAGATCGAATTTTCTGTGTCTCTCTGTCTCTGTCTGTCTGTCTCTCTCTCTCTGTGTCTGTCTCTCTCTCTGTCTCCCTGTCTCTGTCTCTCTTCCTCTCTCTGTCTCTCTGTCTCTCTCTGTCTCTGTCTCTCCCCCTCCCCCATGCGTGTGTTTGTGTGTTCAACCGAGGAGGCAATGGCAGATAAATGTCTGCCCCTCCTCTGTAAGCCAGGCCACTCCATTACTGCCTTTCCTTTTTCTTAGTTTGTTTGGTTTATTCCAAGTTAATTGTATCTGTTTCTTTATTTTCCTCCTCATTTCTTTAGTTGAGTCAGGGGTCTTTGCACAAAAGCCCTGGAAATCAGTACCTGGATCAGGTCTGCAGCCTGCTCACAGAGTTCTACCCACCTTCACCTCTCAAGTGATGCAATCAAAGACATGCAGCACCACACCTGGCTTCTTTTCACATGTACATTTACTTTAGTTCCAATGCTCATTCAGGTCTGAGAGACGGGGGAGGGAAGGAGGGAAGAGAGACAGAGAGTGACAGAGAAACAGTTGACCGAGAGGGAGAATTGTAGGTTAATTATTGTTCCGTCTCCTCAATCACGGTCTACTGGTCGCCATCGTGGCAACCATGCCCCGCAACCCTACCTTCGGTAAGATCAAGCATAATGGCGGCAACCATATAATTCCTGCTTAGTCGCACTGAACACTCCGGTCATCACTACCTGTGGAGAATTGTAAGGGGGCTCCTCTGGTCTAGAGAGTAGTACCCTTGAATGAAATGAGGATCACAGCAAGCATTATTTGTTTTGAGATATAAGATGTGGAAAGAACTATATGTGTGGATTTACAGACAGACAGACAGACAGACAGACAGACAGACAGACAGAGAGGACAGGACAGGACAGGACAGGACAGGACAGGACAGGACAGGAGAAAAACAAGAACACAAACAAAAACTCAAAATGGAAGTCCGGTTCCAAATAGTCTCTGTCTGCCCTGTCGCTCTAGTGTTGGTGGTCCAGGTTATAAAAGCTTATACATGGGTGGGTGCGGGAAGTGCTGCTGGGTGTTCAGTTCAGGTCCAAGATTATTGCGGGTAACTAGACAACAAAGAAAGCAGTTAGACTGACTCCTACAGTGTTCGGTTTCTGAGTGTGTTATCACACAGAAGAGCCTAACAGAATATGTAATGAATTCTGGCAGCAACAGCAGAAACAACCAATGAGAAAGTGTCCTTATAATACTAGCAACTGCAACAAAATGGCAGACTAGCCAGCTAACAGTTCCCTAGCCATTAACTCATCTGACATAGGCCTTCTTCACGTTGCATCTAGATAGGTCTTCCTGTCTTCCTCTCCAGTGTGTGTGTGTGTGTGTGTGTGTGTGTGTGTGTGTGTGTGTGTGTGTGTGTGTGTAAAGAGAGAGAGAAAGAGGGGGAGAGAGAGAGAGAGAGCTTTAGAGAGAGAGAGCTTGAGAGAGAGAGAGAGCTTTAAAATCAGCACTCAAGCCTTTTCTCTTCCTATCCCTATCCCAACCCCCCAAACCAGCAGCAAAGCCACCAGCACTCGAGAGACAGAGGAAGATGAAATCTCTAGTCTGAGAAACAAGAGGAGGTAGATAAACATACCCCCCCTCTCTCCTTCATAATTTGTTAAAGTGTTCCCTTTGTGTTGTGTGGACTCTACTGTATTAAGCAAGTTTCACATCGTACTATCTCCAAAGAGGAGTCAACAGTCTCTTGGCGTGCAGGCAGTTGTTGCCTGCTTTAAATATTTTTTGTGTTTGTTTGTTTGTTTGTTTGTTTGTTTGTTTGTTTGTTTGTTTCAAAACCGAGGGCCTGCCTGCGTTCAACAGATCCAAACCCAGTTCTCAGAGGGGAAAATGGAGTCAAGTCCGAAGTCACTGGCATTTAGGTCATCGGCCATTGACAGTCATAGGAGATGGGAATATCGTCCTTTCTCCAATGGAGACTCACCTGGGTATGCATCAACCACATCTAAGGGCAGGCCTGGGTTAGTACGGGGTGGTGGATGGGGAGGAAGGATCTGGAAAGAGCTTTGCGATGGGAAACTATGATCAGAATGTTGCACAGAAAACAAAATTTGTACTTAAAAAAAAAAAAAGGCTCCCGATATCTATCCAAAAATGAAAGGAAATAAAACCGACATCAGAACTTTACTAACTGCAAATGCTCCATCTCCCTGTATCCAACCACTCCACTCCCAGATAGGTAGATGATAGTTTGCACTTCTGTCCCAGTTGGGCTGTCGAGGTTAAGGGAAGGGGAACCACCTCTGTGGTTATGTGATCCACACACGAAATAAAATAAAAGGAGCGGATAAACGTGCCTGGCATTTTAAGATGCTCAATTTCTTTGCAAGCTTCATTTTGTTTCATTCTTTTAAAGGTTTACTTATTTATTTTCACTTACATTGAGTACACTAAAGCCCTTTTCACATACACAGGGCAGTAGAGTGCATGGGATATCCCTTTGCAGAGGGTTGTGAGCCACCATGTGGTTTCTGTGGAATCGAACTCAGGACCTCTGGAAGAGCAGAGCGGTGAGTGCTCTTAACCTCGGAGCCATCTCTCCAGCCCTTGACAAGCTTTATTTAACTAAACATTAAACATGAATCAGAAACGCCAAACCCTGTACATATATGGTCCAGATTCACCCTTACTTAGAAATCCCCGAGCTGGCAGGGCGAGGCTGGGAATTGAGAGTGAGCAAAAAGGGAGTCTGCCTCTTTCCCCCAGGGTGTGCTATCAACTCCATTACCATTTCCAAACAGCTGGGTGTGAGTCTAACTAAGGTTTCCTTCAGTCAGACATTTGCCAGGAGCCGGAGCCCTGACAGGACAGCGAGAGCGATGATCAGACATCATTTCACAGTGAAATCATCACTCGCTGATTTCAGGCAGAAAACTTTAGAAAACTCTAAACTCTAAAGAGGCACTGAAGCGTGCTAGGGCAGCAGCAGTACTTCCCCGACTGACCTTCAGGAACCTGCATATTCTCCAGCCCCGCCCCACCCCACCCCCTCTCAGCTAGCTCCTGTCCACCCCTCCCCTCCCCCCACATACAGGGAGGAGGCCTTGTGTGTGTGTGGGGGGGGCGGCAGCGGGAAGATGCAACTCTCTCGGGGAAGGGGCCAACGAGCTCCTCCTTTCGTTTTGGGTCTCTCCTGGTGAGAGAGTTCGGGTCGCCACAAACAAATACATAACTAGAAACTTCATTTGATTACTTTATTTCATCGAGAGAGAGAGAGAGAGAGAGAGAGAGAGAGAGAGAGAGAGAGAGAGAGAGAGAGGCCACAAAAATGGTCGACCAGCCTCCTTTCCTCTTGTTTCAAAGGAAGACTGGTCAACCTCATTCCACTCACACACACACCCCTCTTTTCCACGGAGAGGTTTAATGAGAGAGAAAGGTAGAAGAGAGAGAAAGGCCAGTCATGAGCACGTGGAGAGAATTTGGGAGGGGAATGGGGAGAGAAGGGACAAAGGGGAAGAGGGGAGAGAGGAAGAGAAAGAGCAAAGAGAGGAGCAAAGAGAGCCAACCTCATATTTTATTTTTTTTAAGAGAGATTTTATTTAAACCACAAAAGACAAGAAGTTTTACAGATGGTTGTCAGCCACCTTGTGGTTTAATTCAATCTGGGATTTGTGTGTGTGTGTGTGTGTGTGTGTGTGTGTGTGTGTGTGTGTGTGTGTGTCCGTCAGTCACATCACACCTCCTCCTCACGGAGAGGTTTCCATATTTAGAAATGGTTGAAGTGAGAATAATGCCAGAGTCACGTGAAAAAGAAAATGGGAAGGGAAGGAGGGGTTGGGTGGCGGGGGGGGGAGAGGGTGAAGAAACAAAAAAAAGCAAAGAGAGGAGCAAAGAGCCAACCTCAAGTTTTTTATTTTATAAAATTAATGTATTTAAACAGAAGAGAGAGTGACCTAGAAGTTTCAGACACCCGAAGAGAGCATCAGATCCCATTACAGATGGTTGTCAAGAAGAGTGGTTGCTGGTAATAAAGAAAGGAAAGGGGAGAAATTTGTGTGTGTGTGTGTGTGTGTGTGTGTGTGTGTTGTGTGTGTGTGTGCCCGTTTTTTTAGCTCTGTGCTGCTTGCCTCCTTTTCCCTTTTTTCTTTTTTTTTTTTTTTTTTTATTTTTTTTTTTTTTTACTTGTAATGTGTTTATGAGTCAAAATGAATGTAACAATAAAACAAAAATTTAGAAGGTGAAAATGAAAAGAAATTAGCTCTGAAATGAGCGCTCCCTTGAAAACACAGGAAAAGGGTTTTCCCCAAGGTAAATCAAAGAATACAAATCAAGGTGATCACCAGATACCTATCTATCATGAGAATTGTATCTCGCCATAATGAATTAAGTGCGATGTAAACAATATTTTTTGGGATGGGGTTGGTTCAGCGGTTAAGAACACTGACCGGCTCCCAACCCTGGTCAAATCCCAGCCACCACATGGTGGTTCACAAGATCCTAATGAGACCTGATGCCCTCTTCTGGTGTGTCAAGAAAGCAGTGTACTCATGCGTTAAATAAATAAATTGAAAAGAAAGGCAGAAATTAAAGAGGTGGGACAAAAGGGAATTCCCTGTTAACAGACAAAAGGGGGATGAGGGTTGGGAATTTAGCTTTTGTGGTAGAGTGCTTGCCTTTCTCTGCAAGCCCACTGCTCTGCTCTTGGAAAAAAGTCTGAAAAAAGAAAAAAAAGAAAGGGAGGGAGGGATGGAGGGCAAATATAGACGACTGAAACGGCTCATGAGAATAAATTTATAAAGTTCATAATAAAATGGTGGCTAAATACGAATGAATGGCAAACTGGACTTTAATAAATGTTTAAATCAAGGTGAATGACAAATACAATTTAGACAAAAAGGTTTGAAAAATGAAAAGCCTAGAAAGCATATATGTCTTCAATAAAAGACTGAGTCAAAATGGCCTCTGAAGTGGACACGGACGACAAACGTGAAAAACATAAATGAAATAATTTCGACAGCCACGGACATTGGTTGGTGACTGTTGACAAGTTTTTCAGTGAGTGGTTTGGCGAGTAAAAACGCCTCGGGGAAGAGAGAGAGAGAGAGAGGCTGGGAGCATGAATCACTCTGTCTATCTATCTATCTATATCTATCTATCTATCTATGTCTATCTTCTTTTTTATTTTTCTCTCTCTCTCCTCTCTCCCTCTCCCTCTTTCTCCTTATACTTCCATTTGTGTTGTGTCTGTTTTTCATTTTTTTTATGTCTCTTCCCCACAGCCACCACTAGAACCCTTTCCCCTTCTGCCAAGCACCTGGCTCCCCAGCCCCCTCAGATCTTTAACAAAACCTGACAAGAAATTAAAGGTTAAATCGGGTGAAACTGAAAATGAAATTTTGGCCGAAAATGAAAATGAAAGGTTTAAGTTTTGTGTCAATTGAGTCATAAATCCAATTGGGCAAAGAGGGCAATTACAATTACAGAGTTGTAAAATGTTTGCTGGGTAAGACCCAGGACCGCTGTAGAGCAATCTAGTCCCTTAACTACGGAGGTCTCCCTCCCTTTCTTTTATTCCTACAGAGCAGTCAAAACCAAAATCCAAAAGTTTGGTTCACTTTGGCAGTTTGTTTGTTCCTGGACAAAATGTGGGCTCTCTCTGACCCTATGAAGCATGCCAGAGGGCACCAGACACAGGACACACCACACAGCTCCTGAGAATCCAGAGGGTTTTGTTTTGTTGTTTTTGTTTGTTTTTCTTCCTCTTTTCTTCCGGAGCTGGGGACCTTGCTCTTCCCAGGGCCTTGCGCTTGCTAGGCAAGCGCTCTACCACTGAGCTAAATCCCCAACCCCGAGAATCCAGGTCAAAAACACAAAACAAAACAGAACTGGACGAATGGCTCAACTCAAAACAACACTGACTGCTCTTCCAGACAAACCTGAGTTCGCCAGCAACCACATGGTGGCTCACAACCATCTGTAATGAGATCTGATTGATCTCTTCTGGTGTGTCTGAAGATAACTGCAGCATACTCAGATAAATAAAAAACAAATCTAAAATTAAAAACAACAACAAAAAACACAAAAACAAACAAACAAACAAACCCCAAAACTAACAACCTAGAGGGTAGATATCTGCCTGCCCAGGTCTTCTAGTGCTATTTAAGGCTTCCTGTAGATAATAAAGCTTGTGTATCTTTTATCCAGGAACAGAATCATCAAGGCAGGGTAGGAGAGAAGCCCTGTTTGGGATTAAACGTTTCTACAACGTAACAGGAGGAGGCGGAGGAGAGGGGCTCCTCAGACATAAATCTAAAATAGTACAATGGATCATTTTGAAGGCGTGTGGGTGAGGGTGACTGGAGACAGAGTTTTCTCTGAGTGTGTGGAACTCCTGTCCCTGAGCTCAGCCTGTGAGAGAGAGAGAGAGAGAGAGAGAGAGAGAGAGAGAGAGAGAGAGAGATCGAATTTTCTGTGTCTCTCTGTCTCTGTCTGTCTGTCTCTCTCTCTCTGTGTCTGTCTCTCTCTCTGTCTCTTCCCTGTCCTCTCTCTCTCTCTGTCTCTCTGTCCCTGTCCTTGTGTGTTTGTGTGTTCAACCGAGGAGGCAATGGCAGATAAATGTCTGCCCCTCCTCTGTAAGCCAGGCCACTCCATTACTGCCTTTCCTTTTCTTAGTTTGTTTGGTTTATTCCAAGTTAATTGTATCTGTTTCTTTATTTTCCTCCTCATTTCTTTAGTTGTCAGGGGTTTTGCACAAAGCCCTGGAAATCAGTACCTGGATCAGGTCTGCAGCCTGCTCACAGAGTTCTACCCACCTTCACCTCTCAAGTGATGCAATCAAAGACATGCAGCACCACACCTGGCTTCTTTTCACATGTACATTTACTTTAGTTCCAATGCTCATTCAGGTCTGAGAGACGGGGAGGAAGGAGGAAGAGAGACAGAGAGTGACAGAGAAACAGTTGACCGAGAGGGAGAATTGTAGGTTAATTATTGTTCCGTCTCCTCAATCACGGTCTACTGGTCGCCATCGTGGCAACCATGCCCCGCAACCCTACCTTCGGTAAGATCAAGCATAATGGCGGCAACCATATAATTCCTGCTTAGTCGCACTGAACACTCCGGTCATCACTACCTGTGGAGAATTGTAAGGGGGCTCCTCTGGTCTAGAGAGTAGTACCCTTGAATGAAATGAGGATCACAGCAAGCATTATTTGTTTTGAGATATAAGATGTGGAAAGAACTATATGTGTGGATTTACAGACAGACAGACAGACAGACAGACAGACAGACAGACAGAGAGGACAGGACAGGACAGGACAGGACAGGACAGGACAGGACAGGGAGAAAAAAACAAGAACACAAACAAAAACTCAAAATGGAAGTCCGGTTCCAAATAGTCTCTGTCTGCCCTGTCGCTCTAGTGTTGGTGGTCCAGGTTATAAAAGCTTATACATGGGTGGGTGCGGGAAGTGCTGCTGGGTGTTCAGTTCAGGTCCAAGATTATTGCGGGTAACTAGACAACAAAGAAAGCAGTTAGACTGACTCCTACAGTGTTCGGTTTCTGAGTGTGTTATCACACAGAAGAGCCTAACAGAATATGTAATTCTGGCAGCAACAGCAGAAACAACCAATGAGAAAGTGTCCTTATAATACTAGCAACTGCAACAAAATGGCAGACTAGCCAGCTAACAGTTCCCTAGCCATTAACTCATCTGACATAGGCCTTCTTCACGTTGCATCTAGATAGGTCTTCCTGTCTTCCTCTCCAGTGTGTGTGTGTGTGTGTGTGTGTGTGTGTGTGTGTGTGTGTGTGTGTGTGTGTAAAGAGAGAGAGAAGAGGGGGGAGAGAGAGAGAGAGCTTTAGAGAGAGAGAGCTTTAGAGAGAGAGAGAGCTTTAAAATCAGCACTCAAGCCTTTTCTCTTCCTATCCCTATCCCAACCCCCAAACCAGCAGCAAAGCCACCAGCACTCGAGAGACAGAGGAAGATGAAATCTCTAGTCTGAGAAACAAGAGGAGGTAGATAAACATACCCCTCTCTCCTTCATAATTTGTTAAAGTGTTCCCTTTGTGTTGTGTGGACTCTACTGTATTAAGCAAGTTTCACATCGTACTATCTCCAAAGAGGAGTCAACAGTCTCTTGGCGTGCAGGCAGTTGTTGCCTGCTTTAAATATTTTTTGGTGTGTTTGTTTGTTTGTTTGTTTGTTTGTTTGTTTGTTTGTTTGTTTCAAAACCGAGGGCCTGCCTGCGTTCAACAGATCCAAACCCAGTTCTCAGAGGGGAAAATGGAGTCAAGTCCGAAGTCACTGGCATTTAGGTCATCGGCCATTGACAGTCATAGGAGATAGAATATCGTCCTTTCTCCAATGGAGACTCACCTGGGTATGCATCAACCACATCTAAGGGCAGGCCTGGGTTAGTACGGGGTGGTGGATGGGGAGAAGGATCTGGAAAGAGCTTTGCGATGGGAAACTATGATCAGAATGTTGCACAGAAAACAAAATTTGTACTTAAAAAAAAAAAAAGGCTCCCGATATCTATCCAAAAATGAAAGGAAATAAAAACCGACATCAGAACTTTACTAACTGCAAATGCTCCATCTCCCTGTATCCAACCACTCCACTCCCAGATAGGTAGATGATAGTTTGCACTTCTGTCCCAGTTGGGCTGTCGAGGTTAAGGGAAGGGGAACCACCTCTGTGTGTTATGTGATCCCACACACGAAATAAAATAAAAGGAGCGGATAAACGTGCCTGGCATTTTAAGATGCTCAATTTCTTTGCAAGCTTCATTTTGTTTCATTCTTTTAAAGGTTTACTTATTTATTTTCACTTTGGTGAATACACTAAATGCCACTGCACTTACACAGGGCAGTAGAGTGCATGGGATATCCCTTTGCAGAGGGTTGTGAGCCTACATGTGGTTTCTGTGGAATCGAACTCAGGACCTCTGGAAGAGCAGAGCGGTAGGTGCTCTTAACCTCGGAGCCATCTCTCCAGCCCTTGACAAGCTTTATTTAACTAAACATTAAACATGAATCAGAAACGCCAAACCCTGTACATATATGGTCCAGATTCACCCTTACTTAGAAATCCCCGAGCTGGCAGGGCGAGGCTGGGAGTCAGGGTGAGCAAAAAGGGAGTCTGCCTCTTTCCCCCAGGGTGAAGCTGTATTATCAACTCCATTACCATTTCCAAGCAGCTGGGTGTGAGTCTAACTAAGGTTTCCTTGGTCAGACATTTGCCAGGAGCCGGAGCCCTGACAGGACAGCGAGAGCGATGATCAGACATCATTTCACAGTGAAATGTCACTGCTGATTTCAGGCAGAAAACTTTAGAAAACTCTAAACTCTAAAGAGGCACTGAAGCGTGCTAGGGCAGCAGCAGTACTTCCCCGACCTGACCTTCAGGAACCTGCATATTCTCCAGCCCCCACCCCCTCTCAGCTAGCTCCTGTCCACCCCTCCCCCTCCCCCCACATACAGGGAGGAGGCCTTGTGTGGGGGGGCGGCGGGGGGATGCAACTCTCTCGTTTTTTTCCTTTTCTTTTTTCTTTTCTTTCTTTCTTTCTTTCTTTCTTTCTTTCTTTTTTTTTTTTCTTTTTTTTTTTTTCTTTTTTCCGTAGCTGGGGACCGAACCCAGGGCCTTGCGCTTGCTAGGCAAGCGCTCTACCACTGAGCTAAATCCCCAACACCCCGCAACTCTCTCTTGAGAGATAGTTCAGGTCTCCCAAACAAATACATAACTAGAAACTTCATTTGTTTACTTTATTTCATCGAGCATACCATGGAAGAGGGAAAGGAACAGGGAAGCTAGGCCAACTGGTCAGGCTCCTCCTTCCGTTTTTGTTTCAAGAAAGGAAAAGCCAAAAGAACCCCTCTTTGATGGAAAGGACAGAATGGTGAAAGTTGAAACATCGGCTCGCCACTTAATATCTTTGGCTTTTAATAAAAGGGACAACAGATCTCCACTCTCTATTTGGTTAAAAAAAAAAAAAAAAAAGGAATTAAAACACCACAAAAACGTGCTGTCAGCCAGATTAAAATTAAACCTCCGTTATACAGGAAGACGG
>NW_028238806.1:5000-31002 GCF_021556685.1 Rattus norvegicus
GAGACGGGGAAACCACCCCCGACCCCCTCGGGCGGGGTCGGAGGACCGTGAACCGGCGGGAGGGAGACCACGCCAACGGGGAGCGGCGGGAGACCGGACGGCGGCCGACCCCCGGCGAGAAGCGGAGGATGAGGACGGGCCCAACGCCTGACACGCGGCGGCGACGCCCTCGCGCGGACAGGTGGAGGAGGAGGGGAGGAGGTCGACGAGCGACTTTGACCCCGCGAGGGGGGAGAGAGGGGGGCCGAGCCCGCGTCGGAAGGGAGGCCGGGCCTCGGGGCAGCGAGGGGGAGAGACACCGACCGGAGCCCCCACCGCCACACCGGGACGCGCACACGGGTTCGACTCAACGCCCAGGCGCCCACCTTGGCACCCCGGCAGCTTTCCCCCGACGCACGCCTTCCCAGAGGACGGCGGGGCCGGACGGGCCCCCGCGCAGACGCACCCTCAGCCAACAGGCCCCACGGACCGGCGTGGGCGACAGCCACTAAAGCCTCTTTCTCCTCTACGCCTCGCGGGGCGTCTTTCCCCCCGCACACGCCTCCAAGAGACCAGGCGAGACGCGCCGCCGCGGCCGCGGCGGCCGGGACGCCCTTCAAACCGCAACTTCCTCCCGCCCGCCGGGCGGCCCTTCCCCCCAGGCACCCCGCGACCGCCCCGGGACCCGTGCGCGCCCGGCTGCCCCCCCCGTTGAGGAGGGGCCCGGCAGCACGGCCGCGGGTCGGCCAGACGAGGAGCGAGAGAGAAAGGAATGCCGGCGGGCGGGGAGGGGGAGCGAACCGGCAGAACGAGGACCGTCGACGGCAGGGCCGGCCGCAGCGGCACCCCCCGCGGGAGACGCCTCACAAGGGACCGGGAGGCCGCTCGGGCGGCGACCGGGCACGCGAGCCAAGCCGGCGGGAATCACACTGCACCCAACCCGGAGCAGTCCCGCCACGCCCGCGGCACCGAGCCGACCCGAAACCAACGGACAACCCCCGGGAGCCCGAGGAGACGCCAGCCGACGCGAGAGAGAACCGAGGCAGACGCCGACGCCAACCGACGAAGACCCCCGCGTGGCAGCGGGTCCCAACGTCCGACGACGCGCCGGACGCGGCCGACCGCCGGTTCCCCCAAACAAGAAGTCCGCCCCCGAGAGCGAGGCCAACCCCGCGGTTCACGGACCCTCGAGAGCCCCGCGGAGGGGGAAGGGGGGGTAGGACGGCTCCCGCGATCTCCACCGGCCGTGGGAACGCTGCCGTGGAAGGGGGGGACGAGGCGGCAACCGCAGACGCCCGAGAGCACGCGGCACGCACCACACGCGACACGACCTCGCCGCGAGAGTGGCCGGGACGTGGACGCGCGTGGGAGGGACGCACACGCGACGGAGGGCACGGGGGAAACGGAGGCGGGTGGGACCGGGAGCCCAGCGCCGCCCTTCCAAACCCACCCGTCCCGCGACGACCCCTCGCGGTGAGAGGGGGTACCGCGCACGCGGGCGTGTGCACGGCCCTTCCCCGCCACCTGCCACCAGAAACCCAACCTCCCCCACAAGCTCCGCACAGCGGCAGGTCGACAGAGCCCCGTCCCGCGTGATCCCTCCTCGTACTCGGAGCGGGGAGGCGCGGGTCGCGGTAGGCGAGAGAGCAAACGCTGCGCGCAGAAGGCTGAGGTCAGGGCGGGCAGCCGAGGGGACCATCCGGGAGAAGCCCCTCGGAGATCGTAAAGCCCTTTCCGAAGATAGCTAGAGAAGGCAAATTCCTCACTGAGGGCGGGACGAACCCAACACCGACGAGCAGCCAAGGGCTCCGTGCACGCAACGGGAAACGAGCAACAGGCGCGGGACAGAACGGGAAGGACCACGCGCCAGCTGGTGGGGGGTCTGCGGTATCGGCAAAGGTCTCTTTCTCCGGGGTCTTCTTGAGCATTCGCGGACCGGGGGGACCTGCGACAGGTCCCCGCCGAGGGCCAGGCCTCTTCAAGGCGCACACAAAGGAGGAGCCTTGACTTGAGGGAGTCCGGTCTTTAAAAAGGGCCAGCCGCGATCGCTCAGCACCACCCTAACCGCGCAGGGCCCGCGGGTGAAGGCACCAAAAACATAGGCACGGGGTGGGCGCTCACCCAACGGAAGGAGCCTTTTAACCGCACACTCAACTCCTCGACCCCCCCCCTTTTCTGTCACCGTGCAGAAAGCCGGCAACTAGGACAAGGGAAAGCGTAAAGGCACAAGCACCATGGAGCACAGGAGGCACGCCGGGGAGCGGGAAGCGCCACCGCCAACTCAGAAGCGGGCACCTTGGTGGTCAAAGCCCGGAACGCTCCAGGAGCACCGCAAGGCTCACACAAAGCAGGGCGCGTGCACACACCATTCGGGAAGGGTATGCACCGCAGCGGGTCTACCACCTTCCCCCGGCACGGGGGAAGAGGGCCGCGAAGCAGTGAACGGCGTGGGGGCAAGCGCCCCCGACACGTCCACAGGGACACCGCGAACCACAGCAACAAGTGTGCGCGGGTCAGCGCTCGTGCCGGACAGCCGCACCCCTGACTTCCACACACCACCCTGCAAAGGAATGGGGAGGAGAGACGAGGGGCCCGCTGGCAGAACGAGAAGAGCGGTCGCCATTCGCGCTGAATGACCATTCGCCATGAATGTCCGTCCCTCGCCTGGCGCGGCTTAGGCCCCGGCCCGAAGAGAACGCGGCAGCACCACATCGATCCAACGGGAGCGAGACACGCCATGCATCGGGAACAACGGGCGTGAGAGCTTTCTAACACGCACTGGACGGGAATACGAGCGAGAAGAGCGAGAGAGAGCACGGGAAGAAGTCGCTAACACTGCCACACACACACAAAAAAAAAAAAATTTACCCTTCTCGAGGGCGAGAAAAAAAAGGAAGCGTTGCACTCGGGAGGCACGTGGCGTGGAAGAACGGGACTCAACGGGCAGCGGAGGTTCGGGAACTCCTTCAAAAAAAATAAAAATAAAAAAAAAATAAAAATAAAAAAATAAAATCCCCTTCGAAGGAGAAAAGGTGCAACTCGGGAGGCACACAGCAGGAAAGAAAGGGACACACCACCAAGCAGCGGAGGTTCGGGAACTCCTTCCAAAAAACAAAAAAAAAAAAACAAAAAAAAAAACAAATAAAAAAACCGGTCGGCCGCAGAGGAGCACGCCAGGGGGTCACTAGCACCAAACGGGAAAACCCTTCCAGTCGCACTCGGCACCAACGACTCCTACCGGTAACGGACGACAACCACCACGGGGAAATCGGGAACGCCTGACACGCGGGACGGTTGTCATAAAGCTGCCCCAGAGAGCACAGGCAAGCAAGCACGGGAAAGCAGGAAGCGCGTACTCATGGGGGGGACGCTAAGCTTCAAGCATCGAAGAGGCCCATGCGCAGAAGAAAAGAGCTAGGGCTGGACAAGCAAACAGCCTTGGTGCAAGCCTCTTCCAACGTCCTTTAATGACAAAAAGAGTCAAAAGGACAGCGTGTCAGCATATATCTCCAGGTACAATAAGGACAGATAGCAAAGATGAAAAGTGTAAAAGACACAGGGATAAACATGACAGGCCACACGGAACGTCTGGAAGTCATGTTCGGTGACGTGTCCCCAAGAGGTCCCCATGTAGAAAGAGAACCGGACCGCAAAGGAACAACTGGTCGACCTTAGAACCCTGAGTGCTCACAGACCGAGGAGGCCATGGTAGATAGCCTGGAACACAGCTTCCCCTCGGCCTCAGAAGTCCATGCTCCCGCTGGCAGGGACCGGGGAGGATCCTGGAAAAAATAAAGTCTCGGAGGCGCCCCCTAGCCGGGACACCTCGGCTCGGAGGCCGGGGACACAGCACCCTCTCGGCCTCAGAGGTCCAGGCTCCCGCTATCAGGGACCGAAGGGACTCCTGGAAAAGAAAAAAAAAAAAATCCGTGGCGCCACCTAGCCGGGCCACCTCGGCTCGGAGGCCGGGGACACAGCACCCTCTCGGCCTCAGAGGTCCAGGCTCCCGCTATCAGGGACCGAAGGGACTCCTGGAAAAGAAAAAAAAAAAAAAAAACTCCGTGGCGCCCCCTAGCCGGGCCACCTCGGCTCGGAGGCCGGGGACACAGCACCCTCTCGGCCTCAGAGGTCCAGGCTCCCGCTATCAGGGACCGAAGGGACTCCTGGAAAAGAAAAAAAAAAAAAAAAACTCCGTGGCGCCCCCTAGCCGGGCCACCTCGGCTCGGAGGCCGGGGACACAGCACCCTCTCGGCCTCAGAGGTCCAGGCTCCCGCTATCAGGGACCGAAGGGACTCCTGGAAAAGAAAAAAAAAAAATCCGTGGCGCCACCTAGCCGGGCCACCTCGGCTCGGAGGCCGGGGACACAGCACCCTCTCGGCCTCAGAGGTCCAGGCTCCCGCTATCAGGGACCGAAGGGACTCCTGGAAAAGAAAAAAAAAAAAAAAAAAACTCCGTGGCGCCCCCTAGCCGGGCCACCTCGGCTCGGAGGCCGGGGACACAGCACCCTCTCGGCCTCAGAGGTCCAGGCTCCCGCTATCAGGGACCGAAGGGACTCCTGGAAAAGAAAAAAAAAAAAAAAAACTCCGTGGCGCCCCCTAGCCGGGCCACCTCGGCTCGGAGGCCGGGGACACAGCACCCTCTCGGCCTCAGAGGTCCAGGCTCCCGCTATCAGGGACCGAAGGGACTCCTGGAAAAGAAAAAAAAAAAAAAAAAAACTCCGTGGCGCCCCCTAGCCGGGCCACCTCGGCTCGGAGGCCGGGGACACAGCACCCTCTCGGCCTCAGAGGTCCAGGCTCCCGCTATCAGGGACCGAAGGGACTCCTGGAAAAGAAAAAAAAAAAAAAAAACTCCGTGGCGCCCCCTAGCCGGGCCACCTCGGCTCGGAGGCCGGGGACACAGCACCCTCTCGGCCTCAGAGGTCCAGGCTCCCGCTATCAGGGACCGAAGGGACTCCTGGAAAAGAAAAAAAAAAAAAAAACTCCGTGGCGCCCCCTAGCCGGGCCACCTCGGCTCGGAGGCCGGGGACACAGCACCCTCTCGGCCTCAGAGGTCCAGGCTCCCGCTATCAGGGACCGAAGGGACTCCTGGAAAAGAAAAAAAAAACTCCGTGGCGCCCCCTAGCCGGGCCACCTCGGCTCGGAGGCCGGGGACACAGCACCCTCTCGGCCTCAAAAGTGTCTATGGTCCCGCTGGCTGGGACCGAAGGGACTCCTGGAAAAGAAAAAAAAAAAAAAAAACTCCGTGGCGCCCCCTAGCCGGGCCACCTCGGCTCGGAGGCCGGGGACACAGCACCCTCTCGGCCTCAAAAGTGTCTATGGTCCCGCTGGCTGGGACCGGAGAGGAGGGAAGAAATAAAAAAAATAAAATAAAATAAAATAAAAAATTTAAAAAAAAAAATTGGAAAAAAAAAAAAAATCCGGGACGGGGCCCAAGCCTTCTGGTCGACCTCATCCAGCTGCCACCAACCCCTCCTTGTGTCCCAATAGGTCGTACAGCCACCCTCCTCCCCTGAAGTTCTCCAGGTACAACCTCCTAGCTAGAGATGGTCCCCAGACAGGACGGCGTCTCCGTCGCGCACCCGCCTGCTTGCCTGTCACCCTCTCACCCTGGCCGGCTCACCACAGGCACTTCCCCGTCCTTTGTCACCAACCGGGGGACAGGAGCGTTGCGGAAACTTGTCGCCACTAGGTGTCGCCCGACAGCGATCTCGATCAAGCAAACCAATACAGACTGTCACGCGCCGCCGCCGCCACACACACTCATTCCGTCTCTCCAGAGTGACCTCCCTAGCTCAGGGGGACACTCACCCACGCACAACGGGGCAGGTACCCACCACTTCTCCCGAATGGCACAAACGGTCCCGGTTGTCCCGCCGGAACACAGTGAACGCGGGATGGACTCGGGGCCAACCCCCTCAGGCACCCAGAAAAGGAAAGTAGGACGGAGCGGTGAAAACAGGCCACCTCTAAGTGAAAGGACATGCACTCTCGAATCGGTTAACAATTAGCAAGGAACAGGCACAGTTAGGAAAAGGGAGCGTCCAAACTCCGGCGTGAGGGGAGGGTGGCGGCGACCTCAGTTCCACACCATTTTTAAATGGCTCACTCATTTTTAAAACCCTCCACCGATCCCGATGGGGGGGAGGGGGGGGTTGTTGTTGTTCTCTGTTCCTCGCTGCCACCGCCAGCCGGCACTCACCAAACCACACACCTGCCACCCTCTTTGGAAGACTAAACACAGAGAGTAAATTAAAAGAATGGTGGAATGATGGTGGAATGGTTAAAATTCCCGTGATTTGTTTTCACTCTGATCAAAACATACTTATTTTGTGCATTTGCATTCCCTTGTTCACACGTGCCTCTGTGTGTGTGGTGGGGGGAGGGAGGGAGGGAGGGAGGGAGGGAGGGAGAAAGAGAGAGAGAGAGAGAGAGAGAGAGAGAGAGAGAGAGAGAGAGAGAGAGAGCCAATTTAAAAAATAAAAACATGGTTAAATACAGCCACTTTGGGAAGATTGCTAGAGAGAATGCAGTCCAGAGTATGGAGGCCAGAGCTCTGGACGCTCTAGACCACAGGTCTCCCATCTCCCATATACCAGGCACCCAGCACCACCATCCCTACTTTGTTTGTTTGTGCGTTTGTTTGCTTGCTTGTTACATTAGTTTCATCCCAAGTTAATAATTATATATTTTTTTTCTATGCACGTATTTAGTTGTGGCAGGGGAACTCCTTCTTTAGGACAGGCAGACTTAGCTAGTTAGTTAGCCAGTCAAAAGTACGTAAAAAATTTATATCAACATAAATATCATTCACTAAGAAATCCTATCTGAAGAAAAAGAAAGAAAGGAAGAAAGAAGGAAGGGAGGGAGGGAGGGAGGGAGAGGGAGAGAGAGAGAGAGAGAGAGAAAGAAAGAGGAAAACTGGCAGACTTAGTTTTAGTGTTTTTGTTATTGTTTATTCAAGATATTGTTTCAGGGCTGGAGAGACGGCTCAGCGGTGAAGAGCACTGACTGCTCTTCCAGAGATCCTTAGTTCAAATCCCAGCAACCACATGGTGGCTCACAACCATCTGTAATGGAATCCTCTCCTTGTGTGTTGAAGACAGTGACAGTGTGCTCATAAAATAAATAAACAATAAAAAATATGTTTGAAGATTAAAGAAAAAACTCTCTCTCTCTCTCTCTCTCTCTCTCTCTCTCTCACACACACACACACACAAATAAACTCTGTAATAAAAATCAATGTGACTTCATGATCAAACTTCTATAGTCAATAGGACTAGAGAGAACACATGTCTGTAAAATAAAAGCAGAACCTTTTCTGCTTTGTTTTGTTTTGCCTCAAGGTACGTTTCTTTTGGTATAGCCCAGGCAGTCATGGAACTTGCTCCGTAGACTTATCTAGCCTCAAGCTCACAGAGGTCCACTCTGCCTGCCTCGGCCACCCACACAGCTCTCTCTGCTGACTATATGTCTGCATGCCAGAAGAGGGCACCAGAACCTAGGAGGACACACCACATGGCTCCTGAGAATCCAGGTTTTGACTTTAAAAAAAAAAAAAAAAAAAAAAATTCTGACAGCATAGAGGGTAGATATCTGCCTGCCAGGCTCTTCTAGTGCTGTTTAAGGTGGGGTAATAGCCATGTGAAGGAGACAAGGGGAGAGGAAAAATCGATTGGATGAGTAGTGCTGCTGAGATTAAGGAACACACACACACACACACACACACACACACACAGAGAGAGAGAGAGAGAGAGAGAGAGACAGAGACAGAGACAGAGACAGAGACAGAGACAGACAGAGACAGACAGAGACAGTAAGACAAAGAGACAGAGAGAGAGAGATGACAGAGGGACACACCGAGGGAAAGACATCAGGACCAGCTGAATTTCTCAAGAAAAGAAAAGAAGAGAAAGGAAAAATGTTTTCTATATACACAAATCTGTATACATGATTTGTTATAGTGTCCCATTTGGGCACTTTGGATTCAACTGTGGATGGTTGGCAGCCAGCTTGGCTGACACCTGACCTCACCAAGATGGAAGCAGCCGGCCATTAGCCCTGATGTTCCAGGTCACTTCTGTTTCTCCCTTTCCCAGCCTCTAGGGAAACAGAACTTAATTAAACTCAGTTTGCACGTGCAGAAAGGTGAAGAGGCACCCAAAAGCAGCCAGAAGCCTCAGACCATCCACAGCCACATGTTCTCCTTCTGCCTATATTACTTCTAAATGATCGTATTTATTTATTTATTTATTTATTTATTTATTTATTTATTTATTTACTTACTTACTTACTTACTTACTTACTTACTTACTTACTTTTTTTTCTTTCTTTTTTTTCGGAGCTGGGGACAGAACCCAGGGCCTTGCACTTGCTAGGCAAGCGCTCTACCACTGAGCTAAATCCCCAACCCCCTTACTTACTTACTTACTTACTTACTTACTTACTTACTTACTTATTTTTGTCATACTTAAACAATCATTCGTCCTTGAATTCCTCCTGTATGCCAGGTAGACTTAGTCAGTCAGTCAGTCAGTCAGTCAGTCATTTAGCCAGGTCAAAATAGTTAAACATAAATATCAATAAAATCAATAAAAATCAAATGCAAACCCAATAGACAGTAAGTAAAATCGAATAAACCAAAAGATACATCATAAGCACAGAGTTTCAGCCGGACATTGAAAAGCAGCAGTTACCGAAGCAGTCTCCCTCCCACACCAACACACACACAGCTCGACCACCACCTTATCTGCACATTTTCAGCTCCTGCTTTCTAGAGTTACCAAGTTTATACACTACAGAGTTTAGCAAGGCAGGCCGGTTCACCGCACCCCCAGGGTCAGAGAACATGCTAGACCAGCTCTAGGGGATGGGCTGGGGGGCAGGGGAGGGTGGGAAGAGGGGAAACAGGCAGACTTAGGTATTCTAGTTTTGTTCATTCAAGATTCCACTTCTCTCTGTTGTAGCCCTGATAGACAGACAGGCAGGCAGGAATATTTGTTTGTCTGGCTTGGGGTTTGGGTTTGGTCCATTTGTTGGTGGATTTTGTTTTGTTTTGTTTCATTTTGTTTTTCGGGAAGTGTGGTGACTTAGTGCCTACACAAGCCAAGGCAGGAAAAATAAATAAGTAAAGATCTCTGAAACACAAATCTGGAGTGGGCTCTAGCATGGCCATGGACACACGCATGCACAGACGCACGCACGCACGCACGCATTGTAGACACGCACTCAAGGACACACTGGATTCTACAATGTTTGGTTTCTGAGTGTGTGTCATACAGAACCTAACAGAATATGTAATGAACTCTGGCAGTGACAGCAGAAACAACCTATGAGAAGGCGTCCTTGCAATATTAAAATGGCAGGCTAGCCAGGTGACAGTTATCTTAACCAATCTGATGTAGGCCTCATTCACACGGCATCTAGGCCTTAACAGTTAATTGTATCTGTTTCTTTATTTTCCTCTTAGGCCATCACATTGTTTTACCTAGACCTTTAACAGCCAGCAGCTACCAGCCTACAGCTACCAGTTTCTTTCTTTTCATAAAGAAACCCTGTCTGAAAAACTAGGGGAGGGAGACAAACAGATTAACAGATCTCTCTCTCTCTCTCTCTCTCTCTCTCTCGCTCTCTCGCTCTCTCGCTCTCTCGCTCTCTCGCTCTCTCGCTCTCTCGCTCTCTCGCTCTCTCGCTCTCTCGCTCTCTCGGCGCGTGTGTTTGTGTGTTCAACAGAGGAGGCATTCAGGTCTGAGAGACGGGGGAGGGAAAGAGGGAAGAGAGACAGAGAGTGACAGAGAAACAGTTGACAGAGAGGGAGAATTGTAGGTTAATTATTGTTCCGTCTCCTCAATCACGGTCTACTGGTCGCCATCGTGGCAACCATGCCCCGCAACCCTACCTTCGGTAAGATCAAGCATAATGGCGGCAACCATATAATTCCTGCTTAGTCGCACTGAACACTCCGGTCATCACTACCTGTGGAGAATTGTAAGGGGGCTCCTCTGGTCTAGAGAGTAGTACCCTTGAATGAAATGAGGATCACAGCAAGCATTATTTGTTTTGAGATATAAGATGTGGAAAGAACTATATGTGTGGATTTACAGACAGACAGACAGACAGACAGACAGACAGACAGACAGACAGAGAGGACAGGACAGGACAGGACAGGACAGGACAGGACAGGACAGGACAGGAGAAAAAAACAAGAACACAAACAAAAACTCAAAATGGAAGTCCGGTTCCAAATAGTCTCTGTCTGCCCTGTCGCTCTAGTGTTGGTGGTCCAGGTTATAAAAGCTTATACATGGGTGGGTGCGGGAAGTGCTGCTGGGTGTTCAGTTCAGGTCCAAGATTATTGCGGGTAACTAGACAACAAAGAAAGCAGTTAGACTGACTCCTACAGTGTTCGGTTTCTGAGTGTGTTATCACACAGAAGAGCCTAACAGAATATGTAATGAATTCTGGCAGCAACAGCAGAAACAACCAATGAGAAAGTGTCCTTATAATATTAGCAACTGCAACAAAATGGCAGACTAGCCAGCTAACAGTTCCCTAGCCATTAACTCATCTGACATAGGCCTTCTTCACGTTGCATCTAGATAGGTCTTCCTATCTTCCTCTCCAGTGCTGAGACCAAAGTGAGATCAAAGTCATGCATCACCATGGGTGCCTTCCTTTTCATTTCTTTTCTTTCATCCTAGGAAGTGAGTGAGTGTGTGTGTGTGTGTGTGTGTGTGTGTGTGTGTGTGTGTGTGTGTAAAGAGAGAGAGAAGGAGGGGGGGAGAGAGAGAGAGAGCTTTAGAGAGAGAGAGCTTGAGAGAGAGAGAGAGCTTTAAAATCAGCACTCAAGCCTTTTCTCTTCCTATCCCTATCCCAATCCCCCCCCCCAAACCAGCAGCAAAGCCACCAGCACTCGAGAGACAGAGGAAGATGAAATCTCTGGTCTGAGAAACAAGAGGAGGTAGATAAACATACCCCCCCCTCTCTCCTTCATAATTTGTTAAAGTGTTCCCTTTGTGTTGTGTGGACTCTACTTTATTAAGCAAGTTTCACATCGTACTAGCTCCAAAGAGGAGTCAACAGTCTCTTGGCGTGCAGACAGTTGTTGCCTGCTTTAAATATTTTTTGGTGTGTTTGTTTGTTTGTTTGTTTGTTTGTTTGTTTGTTTGTTTCAAAACCGAGGGCCTGCCTGCGTTCAACAGATCCAAACCCAGTTCTCAGAGGGGAAAATGGAGTCAAGTCCGAAGTCACTGGCATTTAAGTCATCTGCCATTGACAGTCATAGGAGATGGGAATATCGTCCTTTCTCCAATGGAGACTCACCTGGGTATGCATCAACCACATCTAAGGGCAGGCCTGGGTTAGTACGGGGTGGTGGATGGGGAGGAAGGATCTGGAAAGAGCTTTGCGATGGGAAACTATGATCAGAATGTTGCACAGAAAACAAAATTTGTATTTAAAAAGAAAAAAAAAAGGCTATCCAAAAAATCTATCCAAAAATGAAAGGAAACAAAACAAAACAAAACAAAACAAAACAAAACAAAACCGACAGCAGAACTTTACTAACTGCAAATGCTCCATCTCCCTGTATCCAACCACTCCACTCCCAGATAGGTAGATGATAGTTTGCACTTCTGTCCCAGTCGGGTTAAGAAAAGGGGAACCACCTCTGTGGAGAGCCATCTCTCCAGCCCTTGACAAGCTTTATTTAACTAAACATTAAACATGAATCAGAAACGCCAAACCCTGTACATATATGGTCCAGATTCACCCTTACTTAGAAATCCCCGAGCTGGCAGGGCGAGGCTGGGAATTGAGAGTGAGCAAAAAGGGAGTCTGCCTCTTTCCCCCAGGGTGTGCTATCAACTCCATTACCATTTCCAAACAGCTGGGTGTGAGTCTAACTAAGGTTTCCTTCAGTCAGACATTTGCCAGGAGCCGGAGCCCTGACAGGACAGCGAGAGCGATGATCAGACATCATTTCACAGTGAAATCATCACTCGCTGATTTCAGGCAGAAAACTTTAGAAAACTCTAAACTCTAAAGAGGCACTGAAGCGTGCTAGGGCAGCAGCAGTACTTCCCCGACTGACCTTCAGGAACCTGCATATTCTCCAGCCCCGCCCCACCCCACCCCCTCTCAGCTAGCTCCTGTCCACCCCTCCCCCTCCCCCCACATACAGGGAGGAGGCCTTGTGTGTGTGTGGGGGGGGGGGGGGCGGCAGCGGGAAGATGCAACTCTCTCTTGAGAGAGAGTTCGGGTCTCCCAAACAAATACATAACTAGAAACTTCATTTATTTACTTTATTTCATCGAGCATACCGTGGAAGAGGGAAAAGGAACAGGGAAGCTAGGCCAACTGGTCGAGCTCCTCCTTTCGTTTTGTTTCAAAAAGGAAAGGAAAAGCCAAAGAACCCCCTCTTTTTGGTGAAAGGAACAGAATGGTGAAAGTTGAAACATCGGCTCGCCACTTAATACTTTGGCTTTTAATAAAAGGGACAGCAGATCGACTTCCGAGTTGATTAAGAGAGAGAGAAAGAGAGAGAGAGAGAGAGAGAGAGAGAGAGAGAGAGAGAGAGAGAGAGAGAGATAAAAACCACAAAAAAACGTTTTGTCGACCAGCCTCCTTTTAAACCTCTGTTACACAGGAAGACTGGTCAACCTCATTCCCCCCTCCCCCCACTCACACACACACCCCTCCCCCTCCACGGAGAGGTTTAATGAGAGAAGAAAGGTAGAAGAAGAGAGTAAAGGCCAGTCATGAGCACGTGGAGAGAATTTGGGAGGGGAATGGGGAGAGAAGGGACAAAGGGGAAGAGGGGAAGAGAGGAAGAGCAAAAGAGCAAAGAGAGGAGCAAAGAGAGCCAACCTCATATTTTATTTTATTTTTTTTAAAGATTTATTTATTTTATTTATGCGTAAGAGTACACTGTAGCTATTTTCAGACACACCAGAAGAGAGCATCAGATCCCATTACAGATGGTTGTCAGCCACCTTGTGGTTGCTGGTAATTGAACTCAGGACCTCTGGGAGAAATTTGTGTGTGTGTGTGTGTGTGTGTGTGTGTGTGTGTGTGTGTGTGTGTGTGCCCGTTAGTTTAAAAATCTGCTGTAGACCTCCCTTTTAATATCTGTTTAACAAATATTTTTACCATATTTAAATTTTATTTATTTTATTTTACTTAAAAATAATAATGAATAAAGAGTCAATGTGAATAAACAATAAAACAAAAATCAAGGTGATCGGGGTTGGGGATTTAGCTCAGTGGTAGAGCGCTTGCCTAGCAAGAGTAAGGCCCTGGGTTCGGTCCCCAGCTCCGAAAAAAAGAAAAAAGAAAAAAAAAAAATCAAGGTGATCAACAGATACCGACGACTGACATGGAAAAAAGTTAATAGATCGCCATAAAAACAGAGTAAGTGCGATGTAAACAATAAAACAGATGGGATGGAGAGATGGCTCAGCGGTTAAGAGCACTGACCGCTCTCCCAGAGGTCCTGAGTTCAAATCCCAGCAACCACATGGTGGCTCACAACCATCTGTAATGAGACCTGATGCCCTCTTCTGGTGTGTCTGAAGACAGCTACAGTGTACTCACATGCGTTAAATAAATAAATTTAAAAAAAAAAGAAAACAATAAAGCAGAAATTAAGACGAGGGACACAGAAGGACAAGGGAGATAAAACAATTAAATGTTAACAGACATAAAGTGGGAACGACGGGGTTGGGGATTTAGCTCTGTGGTAGAGTGCTTGCCTAGCAAATGCAAGGCCCTGGATTCAGTCCCCAGCTCTGAAAAAAGAAAAAAGAAAAAAGAAAAAAAAAGAAAAGCGGGAACGAGATGAAGGGCAAATATAGACGACTGAAACGAAATGATGGAATAAATTTATAAAATAATAATAAAATACGAGTAAATACGAATAAATGGCAAACTGGACTTTAATAAATGTTTAAATCAAGGTGAATGACAAATACAATTTAGACAAAAAGGTTTTGAAAAATGAAAAGAAATAGAAAGCATATATGAATCAATAACAAGACTGAAGTCACAATGGCCTTGAAGTGACACGGACGACAAACGTGAAAAACATAAATGAAATAATTTCGACAGCCACGGACATTCACATGGTGTGTTGGGAAACACCGCAGTCTTTATTTGGCGAGTAAAAACGCCTCGGGGAACTCTGTACATAGGAGGCTGGGAGCATGAATCACTCTATCTATCTATCTATCTATCTATCTATCTATCTATCTATCTATCTATCTATTTTTTATTTTTCTCTCCCTTACATCTTCCCACCATACCATACGTTTCTCCTTATACAAATCCATAGATTTATATATGTTCTTAATTTCATTTTTTTCCTCTGCCACACAGCCCACCACACAGAACCTCTAGATCTCGGGATCCCCTTCTGCCAGCACCAGTGGCAAGGGCACAGCTCCCCAGAGAATTAACTCGATCCGAACATAAGCGCGACAAGAAATTAAAAGTTAAATCGGAAGTGAAACTGAAAATGAAATTTTGGCCGAAAATAAAATAAAATGAAAGGTATAAGTTTTGTGACAATCAAATCATAAATCCCAATTGGGCAAAAAATAAAATTACAAAGTCAAAATTTTGTCCAGTCCACTGTGCTCCTGTGGAATCCCTCCCTGGAACTTGCTCGGTAGAGTAGTCTAGTCCCAAACTCACAGAGGTCTGCCCTGCCTTTCTCTGAAACCTACAGAGCCAGTCAAAACCTACAATCCTTTGTTGTTTGTTTGGCAGTTTGGCAGTTTGTTTGTTCCTGGACAAAAATGTGGGCTCTCTCTGATTCCTATATGTCTGCATGCCAGAAGAGGGCACCAGAACATAAGAGGACACACCACACAGCTCCTGAGAATCCAGAGGGTTTTTTTTTGTTTTGTTTGTTTTGTTTGTTTTTTCTTCCTCTTTTCTTTTTTTCCGGAGCTGGGGACCTTGCTCTTCCCAGGGCCTTGCGCTTGCTAGGCAAGCGCTCTACCACTGAGCTAAATCCCCAACCCCGAGAATCCAGGTTTTTGACCAAAACAAAAAACAACAACAGGGGCTGGAGAGATGGCTCAGCGGTTAAGAGCACTGACTGCTCTTCCAGACGTCCTGAGTTCAATTGCCAGCAACCACATGGTGGCTCACAACCATCTGTAATGAGATCTGATTGATCTCTTCTGGTGTGTCTGAAGATAACTGCAGCATACTCAGATAAATAAAAAACAAATCTAAAAAAATTAAAAACAACAACAAAAAACACAAAAACAAACAAACAAACAAAACCCCCAAAACTAACAACCTAGAGGGTAGATATCTGCCTGCCCAGGTCTTCTAGTGCTATTTAAGGCTTCCTGTAGATAATAAAGCTTGTGTATCTTTTATCCAGGAACAGAATCATCAAGGCAGGGTAGGAGAGAAGCCCTGTTTGGGATTAAACGTTTCTACAACGTAACAGGAGGAGGCGGAGGGAGAGGGGCTCCTCAGACATAAATCTAAAATAGTACAATGGATCATTTTGAAGGCGTGTGGGTGAGGGTGACTGGAGACAGAGTTTTTCTCTGAGTGAGTGTGGAACTCACTGTCCCTGAGCTCAGCCTGTGATGAGAGAGAGAGAGAGAGAGAGAGAGAGAGAGAGAGAGAGAGAGAGAGAGATCGAATTTTCTGTGTCTCTCTGTCTCTGTCTGTCTGTCTCTCTCTCTCTGTGTCTGTCTCTCTCTCTGTCTCCCTGTCTCTGTCTCTCTTCCTCTCTCTGTCTCTCTGTCTCTCTCTGTCTCTGTCTCTCCCCCCTCCCCCATGCGTGTGTTTGTGTGTTCAACCGAGGAGGCAATGGCAGATAAATGTCTGCCCCTCCTCTGTAAGCCAGGCCACTCCATTACTGCCTTTCCTTTTTCTTAGTTTGTTTGGTTTATTCCAAGTTAATTGTATCTGTTTCTTTATTTTCCTCCTCATTTCTTTAGTTGAGTCAGGGGTCTTTGCACAAAAGCCCTGGAAATCAGTACCTGGATCAGGTCTGCAGCCTGCTCACAGAGTTCTACCCACCTTCACCTCTCAAGTGATGCAATCAAAGACATGCAGCACCACACCTGGCTTCTTTTCACATGTACATTTACTTTAGTTCCAATGCTCATTCAGGTCTGAGAGACGGGGGAGGGAAGGAGGGAAGAGAGACAGAGAGTGACAGAGAAACAGTTGACCGAGAGGGAGAATTGTAGGTTAATTATTGTTCCGTCTCCTCAATCACGGTCTACTGGTCGCCATCGTGGCAACCATGCCCCGCAACCCTACCTTCGGTAAGATCAAGCATAATGGCGGCAACCATATAATTCCTGCTTAGTCGCACTGAACACTCCGGTCATCACTACCTGTGGAGAATTGTAAGGGGGCTCCTCTGGTCTAGAGAGTAGTACCCTTGAATGAAATGAGGATCACAGCAAGCATTATTTGTTTTGAGATATAAGATGTGGAAAGAACTATATGTGTGGATTTACAGACAGACAGACAGACAGACAGACAGACAGACAGACAGAGAGGACAGGACAGGACAGGACAGGACAGGACAGGACAGGACAGGAGAAAAAAACAAGAACACAAACAAAAACTCAAAATGGAAGTCCGGTTCCAAATAGTCTCTGTCTGCCCTGTCGCTCTAGTGTTGGTGGTCCAGGTTATAAAAGCTTATACATGGGTGGGTGCGGGAAGTGCTGCTGGGTGTTCAGTTCAGGTCCAAGATTATTGCGGGTAACTAGACAACAAAGAAAGCAGTTAGACTGACTCCTACAGTGTTCGGTTTCTGAGTGTGTTATCACACAGAAGAGCCTAACAGAATATGTAATGAATTCTGGCAGCAACAGCAGAAACAACCAATGAGAAAGTGTCCTTATAATACTAGCAACTGCAACAAAATGGCAGACTAGCCAGCTAACAGTTCCCTAGCCATTAACTCATCTGACATAGGCCTTCTTCACGTTGCATCTAGATAGGTCTTCCTGTCTTCCTCTCCAGTGTGTGTGTGTGTGTGTGTGTGTGTGTGTGTGTGTGTGTGTGTGTGTGTGTGTGTAAAGAGAGAGAGAAGGAGGGGGGGAGAGAGAGAGAGAGCTTTAGAGAGAGAGAGCTTTAGAGAGAGAGAGAGCTTTAAAATCAGCACTCAAGCCTTTTCTCTTCCTATCCCTATCCCAACCCCCCCCCCCCCAAACCAGCAGCAAAGCCACCAGCACTCGAGAGACAGAGGAAGATGAAATCTCTAGTCTGAGAAACAAGAGGAGGTAGATAAACATACCCCCCCCCTCTCTCCTTCATAATTTGTTAAAGTGTTCCCTTTGTGTTGTGTGGACTCTACTGTATTAAGCAAGTTTCACATCGTACTATCTCCAAAGAGGAGTCAACAGTCTCTTGGCGTGCAGGCAGTTGTTGCCTGCTTTAAATATTTTTTGGTGTGTTTGTTTGTTTGTTTGTTTGTTTGTTTGTTTGTTTGTTTCAAAACCGAGGGCCTGCCTGCGTTCAACAGATCCAAACCCAGTTCTCAGAGGGGAAAATGGAGTCAAGTCCGAAGTCACTGGCATTTAGGTCATCGGCCATTGACAGTCATAGGAGATGGGAATATCGTCCTTTCTCCAATGGAGACTCACCTGGGTATGCATCAACCACATCTAAGGGCAGGCCTGGGTTAGTACGGGGTGGTGGATGGGGAGGAAGGATCTGGAAAGAGCTTTGCGATGGGAAACTATGATCAGAATGTTGCACAGAAAACAAAATTTGTACTTAAAAAAAAAAAAGGCTCCCGATATCTATCCAAAAATGAAAGGAAATAAAAACCGACATCAGAACTTTACTAACTGCAAATGCTCCATCTCCCTGTATCCAACCACTCCACTCCCAGATAGGTAGATGATAGTTTGCACTTCTGTCCCAGTTGGGCTGTCGAGGTTAAGGGAAGGGGAACCACCTCTGTGGTTATGTGATCCACACACGAAATAAAATAAAAGGAGCGGATAAACGTGCCTGGCATTTTAAGATGCTCAATTTCTTTGCAAGCTTCATTTTGTTTCATTCTTTTAAAGGTTTACTTATTTATTTTCACTTACATTGAGTACACTAAAGCCCTTTTCACATACACAGGGCAGTAGAGTGCATGGGATATCCCTTTGCAGAGGGTTGTGAGCCACCATGTGGTTTCTGTGGAATCGAACTCAGGACCTCTGGAAGAGCAGAGCGGTGAGTGCTCTTAACCTCGGAGCCATCTCTCCAGCCCTTGACAAGCTTTATTTAACTAAACATTAAACATGAATCAGAAACGCCAAACCCTGTACATATATGGTCCAGATTCACCCTTACTTAGAAATCCCCGAGCTGGCAGGGCGAGGCTGGGAATTGAGAGTGAGCAAAAAGGGAGTCTGCCTCTTTCCCCCAGGGTGTGCTATCAACTCCATTACCATTTCCAAACAGCTGGGTGTGAGTCTAACTAAGGTTTCCTTCAGTCAGACATTTGCCAGGAGCCGGAGCCCTGACAGGACAGCGAGAGCGATGATCAGACATCATTTCACAGTGAAATCATCACTCGCTGATTTCAGGCAGAAAACTTTAGAAAACTCTAAACTCTAAAGAGGCACTGAAGCGTGCTAGGGCAGCAGCAGTACTTCCCCGACTGACCTTCAGGAACCTGCATATTCTCCAGCCCCGCCCCACCCCACCCCCTCTCAGCTAGCTCCTGTCCACCCCTCCCCCTCCCCCCACATACAGGGAGGAGGCCTTGTGTGTGTGTGGGGGGGGGGGGGGCGGCAGCGGGAAGATGCAACTCTCTCTTGAGAGAGAGTTCGGGTCTCCCAAACAAATACATAACTAGAAACTTCATTTATTTACTTTATTTCATCGAGCATACCGTGGAAGAGGGAAAAGGAACAGGGAAGCTAGGCCAACTGGTCGAGCTCCTCCTTTCGTTTTGTTTCAAAAAGGAAAGGAAAAGCCAAAGAACCCCCTCTTTTTGGTGAAAGGAACAGAATGGTGAAAGTTGAAACATCGGCTCGCCACTTAATACTTTGGCTTTTAATAAAAGGGACAGCAGATCGACTTCCGAGTTGATTAAGAGAGAGAGAAAGAGAGAGAGAGAGAGAGAGAGAGAGAGAGAGAGAGAGAGAGAGAGAATAAAAACCACAAAAAAACGTTTTGTCGACCAGCCTCCTTTTAAACCTCTGTTACACAGGAAGACTGGTCAACCTCATTCCCCCCTCCCCCCACTCACACACACACCCCTCCCCCTCCACGGAGAGGTTTAATGAGAGAAGAAAGGTAGAAGAAGAGAGTAAAGGCCAGTCATGAGCACGTGGAGAGAATTTGGGAGGGGAATGGGGAGAGAAGGGACAAAGGGGAAGAGGGGAAGAGAGGAAGAGCAAAAGAGCAAAGAGAGGAGCAAAGAGAGCCAACCTCATATTTTATTTTATTTTTTTTAAAGATTTATTTATTTTATTTATGCGTAAGAGTACACTGTAGCTATTTTCAGACACACCAGAAGAGAGCATCAGATCCCATTACAGATGGTTGTCAGCCACCTTGTGGTTGCTGGTAATTGAACTCAGGACCTCTGGGAGAAATTTGTGTGTGTGTGTGTGTGTGTGTGTGTGTGTGTGTGTGTGTGTGTGTGTGCCCGTTAGTTTAAAAATCTGCTGTAGACCTCCCTTTTAATATCTGTTTAACAAATATTTTTACCATATTTAAATTTTATTTATTTTATTTTACTTAAAAATAATAATGAATAAAGAGTCAATGTGAATAAACAATAAAACAAAAATCAAGGTGATCGGGGTTGGGGATTTAGCTCAGTGGTAGAGCGCTTGCCTAGCAAGAGTAAGGCCCTGGGTTCGGTCCCCAGCTCCGAAAAAAAGAAAAAAGAAAAAAAAAAAATCAAGGTGATCAACAGATACCGACGACTGACATGGAAAAAAGTTAATAGATCGCCATAAAAACAGAGTAAGTGCGATGTAAACAATAAAACAGATGGGATGGAGAGATGGCTCAGCGGTTAAGAGCACTGACCGCTCTCCCAGAGGTCCTGAGTTCAAATCCCAGCAACCACATGGTGGCTCACAACCATCTGTAATGAGACCTGATGCCCTCTTCTGGTGTGTCTGAAGACAGCTACAGTGTACTCACATGCGTTAAATAAATAAATTTAAAAAAAAAAGAAAACAATAAAGCAGAAATTAAGACGAGGGACACAGAAGGACAAGGGAGATAAAACAATTAAATGTTAACAGACATAAAGTGGGAACGACGGGGTTGGGGATTTAGCTCTGTGGTAGAGTGCTTGCCTAGCAAATGCAAGGCCCTGGATTCAGTCCCCAGCTCTGAAAAAAGAAAAAAGAAAAAAGAAAAAAAAAGAAAAGCGGGAACGAGATGAAGGGCAAATATAGACGACTGAAACGAAATGATGGAATAAATTTATAAAATAATAATAAAATACGAGTAAATACGAATAAATGGCAAACTGGACTTTAATAAATGTTTAAATCAAGGTGAATGACAAATACAATTTAGACAAAAAGGTTTTGAAAAATGAAAAGAAATAGAAAGCATATATGAATCAATAACAAGACTGAAGTCACAATGGCCTTGAAGTGACACGGACGACAAACGTGAAAAACATAAATGAAATAATTTCGACAGCCACGGACATTCACATGGTGTGTTGGGAAACACCGCAGTCTTTATTTGGCGAGTAAAAACGCCTCGGGGAACTCTGTACATAGGAGGCTGGGAGCATGAATCACTCTATCTATCTATCTATCTATCTATCTATCTATCTATCTATCTATCTATCTATCTATCTATTTTTTATTTTTCTCTCCCTTACATCTTCCCACCATACCATACGTTTCTCCTTATACAAATCCATAGATTTATATATGTTCTTAATTTCATTTTTTTCCTCTGCCACACAGCCCACCACACAGAACCTCTAGATCTCGGGATCCCCTTCTGCCAGCACCAGTGGCAAGGGCACAGCTCCCCAGAGAATTAACTCGATCCGAACATAAGCGCGACAAGAAATTAAAAGTTAAATCGGAAGTGAAACTGAAAATGAAATTTTGGCCGAAAATAAAATAAAATGAAAGGTATAAGTTTTGTGACAATCAAATCATAAATCCCAATTGGGCAAAAAATAAAATTACAAAGTCAAAATTTTGTCCAGTCCACTGTGCTCCTGTGGAATCCCTCCCTGGAACTTGCTCGGTAGAGTAGTCTAGTCCCAAACTCACAGAGGTCTGCCCTGCCTTTCTCTGAAACCTACAGAGCCAGTCAAAACCTACAATCCTTTGTTGTTTGTTTGGCAGTTTGGCAGTTTGTTTGTTCCTGGACAAAAATGTGGGCTCTCTCTGATTCCTATATGTCTGCATGCCAGAAGAGGGCACCAGAACATAAGAGGACACACCACACAGCTCCTGAGAATCCAGAGGGTTTTTTTTTGTTTTGTTTGTTTTGTTTGTTTTTTCTTCCTCTTTTCTTTTTTTCCGGAGCTGGGGACCTTGCTCTTCCCAGGGCCTTGCGCTTGCTAGGCAAGCGCTCTACCACTGAGCTAAATCCCCAACCCCGAGAATCCAGGTTTTTGACCAAAACAAAAAACAACAACAGGGGCTGGAGAGATGGCTCAGCGGTTAAGAGCACTGACTGCTCTTCCAGACGTCCTGAGTTCAATTGCCAGCAACCACATGGTGGCTCACAACCATCTGTAATGAGATCTGATTGATCTCTTCTGGTGTGTCTGAAGATAACTGCAGCATACTCAGATAAATAAAAAACAAATCTAAAAAAATTAAAAACAACAACAAAAAACACAAAAACAAACAAACAAACAAAACCCCCAAAACTAACAACCTAGAGGGTAGATATCTGCCTGCCCAGGTCTTCTAGTGCTATTTAAGGCTTCCTGTAGATAATAAAGCTTGTGTATCTTTTATCCAGGAACAGAATCATCAAGGCAGGGTAGGAGAGAAGCCCTGTTTGGGATTAAACGTTTCTACAACGTAACAGGAGGAGGCGGAGGGAGAGGGGCTCCTCAGACATAAATCTAAAATAGTACAATGGATCATTTTGAAGGCGTGTGGGTGAGGGTGACTGGAGACAGAGTTTTTCTCTGAGTGAGTGTGGAACTCACTGTCCCTGAGCTCAGCCTGTGATGAGAGAGAGAGAGAGAGAGAGAGAGAGAGAGAGAGAGAGAGAGAGAGATCGAATTTTCTGTGTCTCTCTGTCTCTGTCTGTCTGTCTCTCTCTCTCTGTGTCTGTCTCTCTCTCTGTCTCCCTGTCTCTGTCTCTCTTCCTCTCTCTGTCTCTCTGTCTCTCTCTGTCTCTGTCTCTCCCCCCTCCCCCATGCGTGTGTTTGTGTGTTCAACCGAGGAGGCAATGGCAGATAAATGTCTGCCCCTCCTCTGTAAGCCAGGCCACTCCATTACTGCCTTTCCTTTTTCTTAGTTTGTTTGGTTTATTCCAAGTTAATTGTATCTGTTTCTTTATTTTCCTCCTCATTTCTTTAGTTGAGTCAGGGGTCTTTGCACAAAAGCCCTGGAAATCAGTACCTGGATCAGGTCTGCAGCCTGCTCACAGAGTTCTACCCACCTTCACCTCTCAAGTGATGCAATCAAAGACATGCAGCACCACACCTGGCTTCTTTTCACATGTACATTTACTTTAGTTCCAATGCTCATTCAGGTCTGAGAGACGGGGGAGGGAAGGAGGGAAGAGAGACAGAGAGTGACAGAGAAACAGTTGACCGAGAGGGAGAATTGTAGGTTAATTATTGTTCCGTCTCCTCAATCACGGTCTACTGGTCGCCATCGTGGCAACCATGCCCCGCAACCCTACCTTCGGTAAGATCAAGCATAATGGCGGCAACCATATAATTCCTGCTTAGTCGCACTGAACACTCCGGTCATCACTACCTGTGGAGAATTGTAAGGGGGCTCCTCTGGTCTAGAGAGTAGTACCCTTGAATGAAATGAGGATCACAGCAAGCATTATTTGTTTTGAGATATAAGATGTGGAAAGAACTATATGTGTGGATTTACAGACAGACAGACAGACAGACAGACAGACAGACAGACAGACAGAGAGGACAGGACAGGACAGGACAGGACAGGACAGGACAGGACAGGAGAAAAAAACAAGAACACAAACAAAAACTCAAAATGGAAGTCCGGTTCCAAATAGTCTCTGTCTGCCCTGTCGCTCTAGTGTTGGTGGTCCAGGTTATAAAAGCTTATACATGGGTGGGTGCGGGAAGTGCTGCTGGGTGTTCAGTTCAGGTCCAAGATTATTGCGGGTAACTAGACAACAAAGAAAGCAGTTAGACTGACTCCTACAGTGTTCGGTTTCTGAGTGTGTTATCACACAGAAGAGCCTAACAGAATATGTAATGAATTCTGGCAGCAACAGCAGAAACAACCAATGAGAAAGTGTCCTTATAATACTAGCAACTGCAACAAAATGGCAGACTAGCCAGCTAACAGTTCCCTAGCCATTAACTCATCTGACATAGGCCTTCTTCACGTTGCATCTAGATAGGTCTTCCTGTCTTCCTCTCCAGTGTGTGTGTGTGTGTGTGTGTGTGTGTGTGTGTGTGTGTGTGTGTGTGTGTGTGTAAAGAGAGAGAGAAGGAGGGGGGGAGAGAGAGAGAGAGCTTTAGAGAGAGAGAGCTTTAGAGAGAGAGAGAGCTTTAAAATCAGCACTCAAGCCTTTTCTCTTCCTATCCCTATCCCAACCCCCCCCCCCCCAAACCAGCAGCAAAGCCACCAGCACTCGAGAGACAGAGGAAGATGAAATCTCTAGTCTGAGAAACAAGAGGAGGTAGATAAACATACCCCCCCCCTCTCTCCTTCATAATTTGTTAAAGTGTTCCCTTTGTGTTGTGTGGACTCTACTGTATTAAGCAAGTTTCACATCGTACTATCTCCAAAGAGGAGTCAACAGTCTCTTGGCGTGCAGGCAGTTGTTGCCTGCTTTAAATATTTTTTGGTGTGTTTGTTTGTTTGTTTGTTTGTTTGTTTGTTTGTTTGTTTCAAAACCGAGGGCCTGCCTGCGTTCAACAGATCCAAACCCAGTTCTCAGAGGGGAAAATGGAGTCAAGTCCGAAGTCACTGGCATTTAGGTCATCGGCCATTGACAGTCATAGGAGATGGGAATATCGTCCTTTCTCCAATGGAGACTCACCTGGGTATGCATCAACCACATCTAAGGGCAGGCCTGGGTTAGTACGGGGTGGTGGATGGGGAGGAAGGATCTGGAAAGAGCTTTGCGATGGGAAACTATGATCAGAATGTTGCACAGAAAACAAAATTTGTACTTAAAAAAAAAAAAGGCTCCCGATATCTATCCAAAAATGAAAGGAAATAAAAACCGACATCAGAACTTTACTAACTGCAAATGCTCCATCTCCCTGTATCCAACCACTCCACTCCCAGATAGGTAGATGATAGTTTGCACTTCTGTCCCAGTTGGGCTGTCGAGGTTAAGGGAAGGGGAACCACCTCTGTGGTTATGTGATCCACACACGAAATAAAATAAAAGGAGCGGATAAACGTGCCTGGCATTTTAAGATGCTCAATTTCTTTGCAAGCTTCATTTTGTTTCATTCTTTTAAAGGTTTACTTATTTATTTTCACTTACATTGAGTACACTAAAGCCCTTTTCACATACACAGGGCAGTAGAGTGCATGGGATATCCCTTTGCAGAGGGTTGTGAGCCACCATGTGGTTTCTGTGGAATCGAACTCAGGACCTCTGGAAGAGCAGAGCGGTGAGTGCTCTTAACCTCGGAGCCATCTCTCCAGCCCTTGACAAGCTTTATTTAACTAAACATTAAACATGAATCAGAAACGCCAAACCCTGTACATATATGGTCCAGATTCACCCTTACTTAGAAATCCCCGAGCTGGCAGGGCGAGGCTGGGAATTGAGAGTGAGCAAAAAGGGAGTCTGCCTCTTTCCCCCAGGGTGTGCTATCAACTCCATTACCATTTCCAAACAGCTGGGTGTGAGTCTAACTAAGGTTTCCTTCAGTCAGACATTTGCCAGGAGCCGGAGCCCTGACAGGACAGCGAGAGCGATGATCAGACATCATTTCACAGTGAAATCATCACTCGCTGATTTCAGGCAGAAAACTTTAGAAAACTCTAAACTCTAAAGAGGCACTGAAGCGTGCTAGGGCAGCAGCAGTACTTCCCCGACTGACCTTCAGGAACCTGCATATTCTCCAGCCCCGCCCCACCCCACCCCCTCTCAGCTAGCTCCTGTCCACCCCTCCCCCTCCCCCCACATACAGGGAGGAGGCCTTGTGTGTGTGTGGGGGGGGGGGGGCGGCAGCGGGAAGATGCAACTCTCTCTTGAGAGAGAGTTCGGGTCTCCCAAACAAATACATAACTAGAAACTTCATTTATTTACTTTATTTCATCGAGCATACCGTGGAAGAGGGAAAAGGAACAGGGAAGCTAGGCCAACTGGTCGAGCTCCTCCTTTCGTTTTGTTTCAAAAAGGAAAGGAAAAGCCAAAGAACCCCCTCTTTTTGGTGAAAGGAACAGAATGGTGAAAGTTGAAACATCGGCTCGCCACTTAATACTTTGGCTTTTAATAAAAGGGACAGCAGATCGACTTCCGAGTTGATTAAGAGAGAGAGAAAGAGAGAGAGAGAGAGAGAGAGAGAGAGAGAGAGAGAGAGAGAGAGAGAGAGAGAGAATAAAAACCACAAAAAAAACGTTTTGTCGACCAGCCTCCTTTTAAACCTCTGTTACACAGGAAGACTGGTCAACCTCATTCCCCCCTCCCCCCACTCACACACACACCCCTCCCCCTCCACGGAGAGGTTTAATGAGAGAAGAAAGGTAGAAGAAGAGAGTAAAGGCCAGTCATGAGCACGTGGAGAGAATTTGGGAGGGGAATGGGGAGAGAAGGGACAAAGGGGAAGAGGGGAAGAGAGGAAGAGCAAAAGAGCAAAGAGAGGAGCAAAGAGAAAAAAAATCATATTTTATTTTATTTTTTTA